>NC_051154.1:143076260-143286015 GCF_013339745.2 Dermacentor silvarum
GGCTACACTTGAAGGCAAATATTGCTAAGTGAATCGATAGCGGGTTTCGACGTTTTTAATGCCCCCATGCGCAGAAAATCCGGCATGCGTCAGTGTCGACTTCGGCGTTAAGCATCAGGTCTGGCGGAAATAATCATGCCAACCACATCATACCGAAGCACTCCAACCACACAGGCCCTCCGCGTGCCGCAAGCTCTTAATGAACAAAAAGGAATTTCTCAAAGTAAATCCGTCAGAAAATCGTAAAGTACGACTTAACCACAACCTACAGGAGTGATAGCACCGGATTGGAATTTGAATATATGAGAAAAAAGCCTGATAAGCAGCCAGGGATCTTTGAATGCTATCACGTTCCACTTTAAAGGCGAAGCTTAAGCGTCCTCCAATTCTGATGGTGTTTCGCGGTACTTTGGTTCTAGGCAACATTGAGGGGATGTTTAAAAACGAGCCTTTCTAAATTTGGACACACGCGCACCTCGGGGTAACAGCAAACAAATAATAAAATAACCAAAAAAGGTCCTAGCGCCTTCACATTTTGATATAAGGCGGCTTAACTTGCTCCTTAAAATGTATTCCCAGCAATGCATTTGTGTTTAATGTGAAGCCGACTTTAAGGGGATTAGTGTAAGCTGGTCTTTGTAAGCTGGCTTTCTCACATAGTGTGTTGCAGTGACGCCTATTCATAAGAAAATGTGGTGCGAACGGAGCCCAATAACGCTATCACGTTCCACTCTTAAAGGCGAAACTTAACTGTCCTACAATTTTTTCTGCCTTTTGTATAATTCGACCCGCCGGATAATTCACCTATAGTCAGGTACAACTTAAGAAGACAGGAGAGGCTCCGCCCCAGATGACCGAAGCGCAGCAGCAATTTCCTCCGCGACCTAAGAAATAGTCCCGCTGACGCGACTCGCCACGGCTTGAAGCGCGGGCTGCCATGTTCTCCGTCGGCGGGGACACCGGCCGTCGGCTCATGACGCAAGTCTTTAGTGCGCGCCCATTGGTGGAGGCTCGTATGCATCCGCCTTTGAGGGGGCAAATGCCGCTGCCTTCTAAAGTTGAACCCGACTATAGTTTTGTCGGTCCCACCACAATCGAATTCGACTGTATTGCTTAACTCTACTCTGTTCTTTGATGTGTTTTGAATGTGCTTTTAAAGATAACCTTGATGTGATTTAGCGTGGAAGCTTGGGCGTGTTGGTGATTCATTGCCGAAAACACAGCGCAAAAAAACACACGGACACGAGAGAGCGACACGCACACAGCGCTGACTTGCAACAGTTTATTCATGAATACATGAGGGAAGAATATATATGGCTCTGCCATGCGCAACATGTGAATAATTAGCAAAACACTGCAGCATCATTTCGAATGATGATAATGATAGCCACGTGCTAACAAAGCATACTGGCTGTTTGTCATTCAAATGTTGTTAAGATATGCGATTTCTCGAGATGAAAGTGCAATAGAAGGTGAACTGACGCACGAACTATCGAATTTCCTTATAAAATCTGCCTCAATGATCTGCCTCAGATCATCTGCCTCAGACACGTGAAATCATTGAGGCAGATTTTATAAGGAAATTCGATAGCTCGTGCGTCAGTTCACCTTCTATTGCACTTTCATCTCGAGAAATCGCATATCTTAACAACATTTGAATGACAAACAGCCAGTATGCTTTGTTAGCACGTGGCTATCATATCATCATTCGAAATGATGCTGCAGTGTTTGCTAATTATTCACATGTTGCGCATGGCAGAGCCATATATATTTCTTCCCTCAGTATTCATGAATAAACTGTTGCAAGTCAGCGCTGTGTGCGTGTCGCTCTCTCGTGTCCGTGTGTTTTTTTGCGCTGTGTTTTCGGCAACATTGATGTCCTGGTTATACACTTATATATGACAGCTTTTCGCTCGTAAAGCTTTACCCATCAAAAAAGGACATCTAGTCTACATACCTGTAAGGTTCAAACTTCTTCCAGAACTCTGCAGCTGATGCTATGCAAGGGTCCATTTTCCGGCACTTTGATGCTTTCTTGGGATGTGCCTGTTCTGCAGCCTTCCTCTTGGCAGAATCAGCTTCGGACGGCTCGCCTTCGGCCTCGTCGGAACTTTCCTCGGCTTCAGTGTCACTGGGAACTTTCTTCATTTCTGTCGGAACAATGGCAAGGCTTAAAGAACACACCGTCAACTCGCATTTCTTGGGATAACAAGCTTCTGCTGAAATCTTGAGAACCTTAATTACCGTACCTGTACAAAAACAGCATGAGAGTTTTTGTTGTGTGTGAATACCAGCTTCCATTATGTTCAGAACCATGCTCTGAATACAACGCAAGTTTGTTTTTTTCTCGGCTCTACGCTTCAAAATGCGGCTAGCTCAACCTAGAAAAAAGCCAACATTTTGGTGTTCAACCTTGACATCTCAGGTGGCATGCAGACATGCATGCAAATAAGAGGGCACATAGCATTGGCAAGGAAGCAGGTCAGGTGCACAAAGAACACCAAAGAAGGTGAACACTACAAACTGCCTTCTCTCCTAACATGATGCCTGCCAACACAGCCTCTCCTATGCAAAATCAGCTGTTTGTATGCTGGCCACTTGACCTCTAGTGTTTCAGAATAGCACATCACAGCCATTCAAGTGGGCGATCTGTTAACAAGATGTGTGCAGGTGTAGCAATGCAGTGCAATGCAAAAATGCATCACTGTACGAGATCGCATGTCATATCATACCTAATCATTCTATGTATAAGTATACATATTATGGACACTTTACTCATGCTTATTAAATAACGCATGCATTTATCACAATTTCAAACTACTTTCAAACTTTTCTTTTTCTACTTTCCTGGTCATTAAATGTGTGTCATCACATTACACTCATGGTCATGCTTAATGCACCTGACAACATACTGCATTCACCTTTTTTTCTTCGCTCCTGCATACAGAAACAGTTGCAATAAATGACACCCCCGAAACTTTCCCTTCTTTGTGTTTCAAGAAGCAAAGATGGTCACCGCATGCAATTGCAAATGCTTGTTCTAGGTTCACAAGGTGCAACCAACAAGCAGCAAACTTCATCATCATCAGCCTATTTTATGACCACTGCAGGACGAAGGCCTCTCCCTGTGATCTCCAATTACCCCTGTCTTGTGCTGATTCCAACTTGCACCTGCAAATTTCCAACTTGATCACCCCACCTAGTTTTCTGCCGTCCTAGACTGCACTTTCTTTCTCTTGGCCTCATTCTGTAACTCTAATGGTCCACCGGTTATCTACCCTATGCATTACAAAGTTGCAGCAAACTTACTCAGAGTCAATTTGATTGTCGCATTTTCTTTGTCACCAGCATTCGAAAAGAGACTTCGGATCTCGGGATAGGAATCCCTTAGCTGTTCCTGAAGGGTGAGGAGTTGGTGCATGACAAGCTCAACGCTGCTCTTGGCTGCATTGAGAAAACGGAAAACAAGAATATCAGTTTATCCCATATAAGAAAGCGCAGGAAAGCACAAAATTCTTTCTTTCATTCGTCGATATCATCAGTGGACATATTTTACTCCATGTATCCTACAAAATGATAATATGACTACCGAGTCTGTCAATGCCAGAAGTTGCAGTCTGTATGTCCAAGAAAGTTGCACAAATTCTGTTAATCCTACCATGTCACAATTTACAGCAAGAAGGTGCAGTAGTTACCTGAATAATGCTACTGCTAATACAAACAGAGGTATCTATGAACAATCAGGGCCTACAACACAACTAGAACCTCGACAAAAACAAAAACATCTTTATGTTTATGACAATACAACAGAAGACGAAAGAGAAGGTGCAACCAAGCAACCAATATGGTTAATGATGGTTCACCGCAGAAAAAAAAGTTGGTGATTTAGCCATCTCGACTGGGTCTATTCGGGTCTCGGGACTGCTCAAAAGTTGAAACTGTCCCACCAAACTCGAGACAGTCGGCAACCCTCATTCCAGCTTGTAGACAGACTTTTGCCAAATTTATCTGTCAGTCTAGCTTGGCAATCCATTCTTTATTTAAGTCGTCAACAATATTGCTCATCCATATCATTTTGTTTATAGTAAATGCCTTTTGTTTACCCTTCATGCTTAGACATTGTAAAGCCTCCAATACAAGGCAATAAATGAAATAATTTTCTTGTAACAGAACATGACCGAAAAATGCAAAATTAAGGGGACACTAAAGGGAAGCATTAAATCAGTTTGTTCCGATAAAGTATTACTTCAAAACTTTAATTAATTTCAGAATAACAGGTTGATTATTTTATGAGAAAATGACGCTAAAAGTTGCAATTTTTCTGCAATTTCACGCCAATACCTCCCGTACGTGAGCATTAAGTCATGGATGTCAAAGTACTCTCTCGAAATTGAGCCTATATTTGCTAACAAAAAATTAACTAGGCTTCAGTAGACGCCGTCAAAATCCCTGAGATCATGGCGAACTGGCAGGTAAACTTTAAGGCAGCAAAAAAGCTTCCCGTCTTTCCTTTTTTTTTTTTTTTCGTCTTTCCTGGTTACAAAGCTTCTTCTTACAGTAAGACTGTTTTTTTTTTTTTTTTTTTTTTTTTTTTTTTTTGCAGTCTAAAAGGCCTACTTACTAATACAGCTAAACTTAGCTTTGGCTGTGGTTATGTTAGAGTTACACAGCCGATAAATCTAATAACGAGCCTTGTGATTCTCTCTCTTTTCAGTGACTGTTGGCACCTTTGTGGCAGCTGTCATGTGTAATGCACATGCTAAATATTGGGAGACCGCTTTGTACACTTGCTAGTGAAAGTGAACCAGATCAAAGTATGCAAGCGTAGCGAACATTGTCACCACCTTGTCCAATGAGGTTGCCGTTCTTCTTGTCCTGCTCCAGGGCGGCCGACCGAAACAGGGGATACTGGTCATGCTTCGGAAACTGGTTGGCCAGCACTAGCAGCTTCTGCAACTGGATCCTCAGTTCTAAGACGCTGTCCCAGATCTCTGCACACAGAGAGAGCACGGCAGCCGATGCCAGTCACTTTAGCCAAAAATACCTAACCTTTCGATTAAAGGTCATGAAACGATTCCATGCATGTGAGAACATTTAGAACTTGCAGCAGAGTTTAGTGAAATCAAAGGAAGATAATTGAATTAAATTGAATTCTGGCATTTTACATGCCAAACCACGATTTGATTATGAGGCACACCAAAGTGGGGGACTCTGGATTAATTTTGACCATGTGCCCTTAGAGCACAGAACATGGGCGTTTTTCCAATTCGCCACCATCAAAATGCGGCGGTGGCCGGGATTTGATCTCATGGCCTCATGCTTAGCAGCGCATCACCATAGCCAATAAGCCACTGCGGCAGGTAAAGGAAACAAAACTACTGTGGCGTCTTGAATAGGTGGGGGATAAAATGGGTATTCTATACACTACACCTTGAATTAGGTAGACACTCTCGTGTGTCTCCCTAATTCGCCGAATTAGGTAGACTCCTACAGATGCTATGTGCTCAAGTGTGCACGTCAGGTAGTGCATCAAAATCAAGGGCACTGATGAAAGTAATGATATGCATACATCTTGAAACACTTCACATTGGACCTGTACTGCAAGTTTGAATAATATGTTGAAGGTGTTTTAGTAAAATGAGTCAGAAGATACACGTCTAGGTGTTTGCTCTTGATGCCAATGTGTCATTATGTCGTGGGTTCACTTCTTTGGTTTTTGCAGTGTTTTACATCCAGCTAATATCTTGAGTAGCTCAACGGGTGCTATTCCAAGCATGCAACACATGAAATAGTTGATGGTCTCATCTCTGATCTTCTGCATAGAGAGTTTCCACATAGAGTACACATTCTCTAAACTCAAAAAAACACTGAAGAATTCAAAATTCTTAATTTTTTATGCTGCAGTATGCCTTTTATGATTTTGAAGATGCAAAAAATGTGAAACTAAATTTTCAATGGTCAGAGCCAATTGACGTCTGAAGAGGATACGGCAAATGAGATAAGTACACGCATTCTCTAAGGAAGGGGTTCCAAAACTCGGTTTCGCGAGTGGACAAAACAAATCCAGCTCCATCCCCCCTTCGGTGGATTTTTACATTAGAATTTCAATCAATGCAACAATTAAAACCATCCCATCCACATCAAAAAAAAAAAGGGGGGGGGGGGGGGAGGGAGCATCTCCAAGGCCAGAAGGTTTGGGAACCCCTGCTGTAAGACATGCCAGCTTGTGTCACATGATGTCAATGTCAAAACTCACGCAGTTGGGAATGGACTGCCTTTCCCTTTTTGACTTCAGCTGCAACATCTACAGTCGAAAAGTTATCCACTCCGGCCGCCTCAGAGCTGAAAATAAAAATAAAATTTAAGATCAACTGTCATAAAAAATTGAACTCAATTCTCCCTCACTATGAACAGGACTTCGTTTATTGTACGCTCAGGGCCATTTGGCATTACAGAGGGGAGTGTTTTTTTGTGTTTTTCCCAGCCAATAGATAAACAGGAAGCAGCCAGTATAGTTAGATTAGGTATATAGTGAAACTCCTAATTATAAAGTGTTAGTTAAAATTTTACAAAGCTTGTGGTTATCATAAACAGAGTAAACATCAGCGAGAAAGTGTTGATTTGAACTAGTTGGTAATTCATGATAACAGGTTAACCCTTTGAAGGTCGAATTATTTTGAAAAAAACTTTCCCAGATGGTCAAATTACTTTATTGCGGATATTGAATGTAGAAAATGTATAAAGTCGGGAATAAATAGTGAAAAAAAATTAGAAACAGTATTTTGATGTTGGCATCACTCAGAACTCCAAAATGTTCAATAATATTTCAGAGTGTGGTATTCCTTGATCGTTCTACGCACAGCGCCTTATCGCGCCAATGAAGGTAGCGCCAATCAAGGTAGAAATCAGCTTCCGCCGCATCTGCAAGAAAGTGCCGACAAAGAGAAAACTCACGTTCCGCGCGCCTCCGTTGCGATCATTCGGCGGAACCGAAACCGCGTTGCCGCAGAGAGCTAGAATACCTCGTGACCGGCGCTGATAAACAAGCTAAGACAGCGCCAATCAAGATAGAAATCAACTTCAGCGCCACCGCAAGACGGTGCCGACAGAGAGAAAACTCACGTTTCGCTTCGCGCGCTTGCGTTGCGATCACGCGGCGGAACCGAAAGTGCATTGCCACAGAGAGCGAGAATACCTCTTGAGCGACGGTGATAAACAAGCCAAGAGCAGCGCCAATAAAGGTAGAAATCAACTTCCACCGCCCTTCTAACGTTTCGCGCGCCTCCGTTGCGATCACGCGGCGAAAACCGAAACCGCGAAAGGGGTGTTGCCGCAGTCTGCGCGACGCACGTGCTGAAACTAGAAATCAGTTCTGTTTATCTCCGCAAGAAGGTAGCACAAATGTCAAACGCTTCTTGTAAGTCCTAAAAGGTGGCAGCACCTCCCGGTGAGCATGCATCGTCATTATGGCGCGAAATTTCAAACAGAGGATCAAAACCGTACCCGTACGGCAAAGACCTTACGGGACAGAAAACCGCCGCCGTACAGATACGGAAAAAACCTTCAAAGGGTTAAGTAAGAGAAAAGATTATATCAAAATTTTCTGGCTTCTTTTGTAAATTGGAAATCAGTGCTCATCATCATCATCAGCCTATATTTTATGTCCACTGCAGGACGAAGGCCTCTCCCTGCGTTCTCCAATTACCCCTGTCTTGCGCTAGCGTATTCCAACTTGCGCCTGCAAATTGCAGTGCTCACCCTGCCTTATTTTCATTCTTATCTTTTACTCGTACTACTAATCTGTTACAACCAGTGCGAAGTCACACTCCTGTGATAGATGAAGAAAAAAATCAATGAAAAAAAAAATTAAACCCAACTGTTGATGACTGTCAACAGTAATGCATTTAGCATTCAATCAATATAGCGACACAATGTATTGCACCCGTCGAAACGAGTTATGTATGAGGCACGTACTGGAACAGGATTCCTCTTTTGCACTTCCCTACGACCACTCATTGCCATCTAGGGCTGATGCCACAAAGTCTGTGCATAGCTTCCAAAATACATGGCGTGCCGGTGCATGCGAACGGTGAAAATTGTTACTTCGCTTGCCGCACTCAGTGGCACATACTCAGCAATCCAAGCTGTCGAGAGGTTCACTGAACAGTGGCAAATACCCAGTGTATTCACGGCGCAGCTCGCTAAAGCATTGGCGTGAAAGGCGTTCATAGAAAGCGGCCCATACCCAATGCATTTCTGGCGCAGCTTGCTAATGCGGCGTGCTGCCATCCTTGAGGAACCCTTGTGACGTGGGTTCGATTCCCCTCAGCATAAAAGAAATTTGAGGGATCTTTTCTGTTATTTTAGAGCCGGCACATAACAGGATGTAACTTCGTTTGCAAGGACGATCAATACAATGGGATATGTACTGTGGACAAAGCAGTGGTTGGTCATGTAGAAAACAATCATTCCTGAAAGGGAAAAGAGTGTTATCCACCCAAGTGGAGCATGAAGCAACAAAGGAAAGCCATGCTAGTTTCTCAGAAAGAAACCTTCGTCGTTGCAGGAAAATCTATCCTGGCCTGGGGATCAAAACTGGGACCAATGTCTTTCTGGGGCAGTAGGTCTACCATCTGAACTAACCAGGAGGCTAACAGATTGTAGACTGAGGCCGAATTAATCAACAACTCGAAGCACAGAGAGATTGAATATTGTCACGTTGTAGTGATGTTGAAGAATAAGATGAGCAGACTGAGAATGTACAACAGTATTTGCGTCGCACATACAATCTGATTAATAGTTTTGGCAACAACACAGACAACAGATAGAATCAGCAACAATAATCTAGAATGTTCTGATACATGCAGGCATATCTTGCGCCGAGCGATAACAACTAGCTTTTGCTAGCCAGTGAATAGTGGTCACTGGAAAATGATAAACAAGTACACATGTCAATATGGCAAATCAGTTCTGTGGATGCCTACAAGGTGTAGAAAGTTTCAAGAAAGGGAAAAATGTCATCCACTTGACTGTAGCATGAAGCTACAAAGGAAACCTACCCATATGGTAGAACCCCCTCATTCCTCTCCTATTTGTTGTTTTCTATGCCTAACTTCTCAATTTGTGAAGGCATGCGATGCTTTCATTATCAAGTGAGCAGGCTTCTGTTACTCAAGAGATGACGTGGACACATTTGGATTTTTTGCTGTGCTTCCAACGCACCTTACCTTGATAGTTTCCTTCACCCCATATGTCATCACAGGTAGGATAGAAATGAGTGAGGCTGCAAACACGTCTTGTTCTTGTTGGCAAGTACGCAGAGCGGTTAAAAAAACATATTTAAAAAATCAAGAAAGAGTGTCCTGCAAATGCTACATATCTTATCTCTGAAGTGGCAAACACAGCACTAGTGCCACATGCAGTCTTGTTGTTTTGTAACACTTGCTTTCTAAACGAAATTGTAGAACTTAAATACATTGATTTTTTTTTTTTTTAGCTGTTTGTTGATTGTGAAGGAGCAGTGCACCAAATGCATGCAAAGCAAATCACAGTGTACAACATGTTTAAATCCACTGCCGAAAATGACTGCAGTGTGCTGCCGCTGTTGGCACAGAAAAGATGCATTTCTAAAGCGGAGTGAAATAAATAACCCTGATCTCAGAGCTGTTGCGAGAGTTGAGGCATTGCCATATCACACTATGCGAACAACCAACAACAGCTACATGCTCAATCTGTACTACAGAACCTGTGTGTCAGGAGCACCGCCGTTGAACATTAGCTACTGATGCAGCAAACAAAACCCACAGTCTTGAGATAAACAGCCCGAGTCCTTATAAAGTACTCTGCTCATCTGCAGCAACTGCTATTCTGACCTTTTTTGGTGAGAGGTGGATGTTGCACCGTCAAGGAGAGTATCCTCTTCACTGTCATGCTCTTCGTCCTCCTCGTCATCCAACTCATCTTCATCGTCGCTGCCTTCAGATGCCGATGGCCCATGCTCCTCGTTCTTTGCATTCTCCTGTCCATCTTTCTCACCACTGCTGTCCAAATCTGACATGTCATCTTCGTTACCTTCGTTACTTTGCAAGTCCCCATCTAGGTATGTGAAGAAAGTATATTACGATAGCGAAAAAAAAAATTGAACATCTCCATATAGAAAAACAGGAACAAGTCATAGTGCAATCCTAAACAGACATGGAAACCAACTTGAGGTGAAATTCGGGCTAGTTGGTCATTCATCATCGTCAAATACCAACGCGTAAAAAACAAGGGACAAACGTGCACGTCTCTCTACGCCTGTCCCTTGTTTTTTACGCGCTGATATTTGACGCTCATGGAAGCCAAGCACACATAAAGTATGTTTCAGCCCAGGTTAAATGAAGCTCATTAAATTTGTGAACAGATAGATTACCACAAAGAGCCATTTTCAAGAATCTTGAAACACAAGCATGTTGGAGACCTTTATCTTTGCTCTGACAGGACCTTTCCTGTACAGGAAACAAACCCAGATCATCAATTAAATTTTTTGAAATATACAAACAGCAGGCGAAGCTCGTCTAGACATCTTTCCTTCCCTGGATCTAGGCTTCCTGACATGCACAATGTATGCCACTAGAAATGTCGCTGACAAAATCTAAACAACTAGCCTCTGCTTTGCTGCTGTTAGCACTGCCAATATTAAAGATGATGGTGTTCACTACAGATATTGTTCAGATGTCAGCAAATTTCTCACAATAAACTGTCAAAGTCGAAAACGTAAAAGTGCAACAAAGCCATTGGCAATCAGTTTTAAGATGTGTCAACATTTTTTTAGGCATGGCCATCAAACAGGGGCACAAACTCTTGTGTTCTAATAAAAAATGGTTTCAAGAGCAAGTTTCTTATGAAGAGATCTGCAATAAAACACTAGCAGACACTTAAGCCTAGTCCCTATGAGAGCGATTTTATGCGCGACAGCGATGAGCGACGGCTTCGAGCGACGAAATCAGTCAAGTACTACAGACTGTCGCATGAACAAGCAAATGACCGAATTCTGATACGTGCAAGGATAAGAACCTACTGCAATACGTTCAGAAATATTTTATGCTGCTCTTTACTGTAAAACATATCAACCTAATTTATTAAAGCATGTGCCAAGCCAGTTTCGGCATGTTTTGGTGCCCTGATACTGACAACACCGGGGATACATCACTCAAAGTTGTCGCTCGCCTGGGCTTCAACTTGTAGCTGACGAGTAGACGCAACAGCCATCTCTATCGCATCGCTTGTCGCATTTTCATGGGGGTTTATACTTTAACGATGGCATAAAGTAGGGGTGCGTGAATAATTATAAATTGCTTAAGATGAATTGAATATTGTCCTATTCAATTCAGTTTTCTAATCGGATAGCCTGTATTCACAAATCGAGTACTCTTCTAATACTTCACATCATTAACTTGAACGATCAAAACCGAAAATGCCACAAAAATATGATGAATTTTACTCTGGCCATAGAGGACATAAATACCTAGAAGTTGCATAATAAACCCACTGTGTCGTGTAAGGGGAACATATTTTCCAGCTAAACTACAATCATTCCCACTCAAATTTTGCTAAGACATAGCATTTTGTAGTGGGTATTGGGTATACTTTATTGTTGCTGTACTTATAAATTCTTTTCTGATTAACTTTCAATGTGCTTCAATTTCAGTTTATTATATGTTCATGCAATTAGTTACAGGAAATGATATACAGACAAGGGTCCCATAGTCAGAGACTGCACCGGCACCCTTGAATAACTGTTATATAAAAAATAAAGCAGAATACGGAGCAGGGAAACAACAAAATGGAATAAGCAAAAAATAAGTAAGAAACTGAGTGAGGACACACATTTAAGCAAAGGAAGAAAAACATACACAATCACAGCTGATTACACAGCTACAAATTAGCAAAATAAGATTATACAAAGTTAATCAGACAGCAAATAATTCTTAAGTTGGCATTTAAATGAGTACAAGGTAGATGACAATTTAATGGCATATGGTAGACTGTTCCAAAGTTTAAGTGCGCAGAAAGAGGAAGCCATCTTTCCGTAATTAGTATGACATAAAGGTAACAGGAAATTTCCTTCTGCTGCAAACTTTGTGTTATTAGGATTAAGTAGATCAGAACTAACGACATTGTAAGAAACTTGTTTAGTTAATAGTTTGAAAAACAATATCGCTAAATTATACTTGAACAAATCTGTAACTTGGAAGAATGCGGTTTGTATGTAGTTGAGAGGAGGCATTAGAGAAGAAATGGCTTCGGGTGATAATGCGAATAGCCTGATTTTGAATGTGCTGAATAGAGGAAAGATGACAATGATAAGTATTACCCCATGAAGCAATACCATAAATGATATGGCTATGAATGAAAGCAAAGTAAAATGATAATAATGCTTCTTTGTAAAAAAAATGCATCTGATTAGTAGTGCTCTAATACCAAATTCTTGACTGCAACATTATCTGATATAATAGTGGCCCCATCTGGCCCGACAATTCTAACCAGAGAAAAACTGCTCTTCTCACTCCCCTGCCATTTACGCATTTAATATACATTTACAGTAAACACAGATACTAACTGGTTCACAAGAGTGCATTGTTAAGGATGCAGCATAATGTGCAGTTGTAATGGCAGGAAGTTAGGATGTGAACATTGCTTTAACTTATCGGTGAAGAACGCTGTTCATTATTCAATAAGCATTCGATACCAATTTGATTCTGGCTCTATTCGACTCATATTCAATTTTGTATGAAAAACTCCTATTAGCATACCCCTAGCATAAACCAACATTTCAAGTACCACATGCTGCACCTTCATAGAACACACTGTAAAGCATGTGGTACATTAATAATGTGGAGACAATGACCAAGAAGCATTAACAAGTGGTCCATGCAAAGTGGAACGAATGTTGCAAAGCAGAAAGCTTACCGTCTGTATCAAACCATCATCGTCTAGATCTTTCCTGGACACCTTTTTTCCCACGTAGCGATCGCCCAATATGACTTGAGGCTGCCTTCGAGGCTTCGGCTTTTGAGCCGTGACATCCTCGTAGTCAGCAGCGCATGTGTTCACCAGCCTTGCCTTGGTATCTGCCAAGAAAAGTCGAGCGTCAAGCACTGTGCGGCAAAAAGGAGGAAATTTAGAGATCCGAAATCCAGGTTACACAAAGAGGAGTGACTTGTGTCACCCCAGGGGGTGAAAGCTGATCCGAACTGGGTTTGCTGTGTTCGTCTGTGTTTTACACACGGTCGTCATCAGGGCATTCTCATCCTCAGCTCTACCCGAGCCATGCGGCAAAGAAAACAAAACTTATCCCATCAGCACAACCCCTGTGGGAATGTGCAGCGGGAGGTGCAGGAGCTAACGGCATTAACCACTTCGCTGTAACACAACATAGGTGCTTGGCAGTTTGTGTACGCGCCACGCAGGCCAACAGAAGCTAATACAGTAGGGGACGAAAACGCCGTTGGGGGCATCAAGTTCTTAGATGGTAGTGTCCACCATTAGAATCTGCTGCTGTCGTAGTAAACGAGTTTGCTGAGGTCTGCTGATTAATTGGTTTGCGTGGTTGTGTTGTGTGTGTTAAATGCGGTTGAATCTAGGGCTGTATTATGAACAGAACCGATACAACTCAACGTGTGTATCCGTCCTAACATACATAACGTCGTTTGCAAGCATGATCAGCCGTATAATCGCGTGTTCGTATTTTATATTCGTACATGTCTGTGATAAGAACTAATTCCTCGGATCGTCGTGTAGCAAGACCGTTAGTCTCCGTTATTTTCTTGGTTCAAAGCGCGGAAGTCGCAGAGCTGCCGAAAGTATACAGCGGATGTTACTGGTGCTGAACGTTACACGCATTCTGTGATCACCAGATTTCACGAGACGACTGTACCGACATCGTCTTTTATCCTGCATCCCCTTGCTTACAGTCAAACTTGTGCAATGCCAAGAGCTCAGCCCATCAAGATGCAACAAGCGCACTGCACGCAATCAATAAAAAGCAGTCTTACCTTCATGAATATCGTCTTCTGGGTCTACAAGTGCGGGCGCTGTGTTTAGCAAATCGTCTAGATTGTTCAACAGCGACATACTGGCCGTTTCTCAAGCACAAGCAAAGCTTCAAAGAGAACGCTATTCACACATACTGCTACGCTGCTGTCATCCGATGGCATGTGCGATGGCTACAGGGCGCTGCCATTTTAAAATGCTCATGCCACTTCGGCTTTTGGCAAGAATTCGGCTAAGGTACTTTTGGCTGTTGACATGGCTGTTATGACGTAAGCAAGTGGTAGAATAGGAGAGGGCGCGAGACTAAATACCGACCGCAACATCGCCCAAGGTTAGCGGTATAGAAAACATCATGCTGGCAACTCTGGACTGCCCCCTAAACCTAGCTCTTTTATGTACCCAGAATGGAGGCCGAAATTCCCTAGTCAAGTCGACCAGTTGAACAGGCGAAGTGAAACTCGCTGTGCATATTTTTTCGCTGCTGCCCATATGATTAATGATGGACCCGCCTATGCGCATTATTCTGTTTATAATATTTTCTGTGTTTGTTTGTTTTAGCCAGGATTGCGTTATCTCGCGAGCGCTCACATGAATTCACGGGTAGAATGTTAAGACTGTCAACAACTTCATCTTCGGCGATGCCTTATGTCTTGTGTGGCATATGCGATTATTTGGATGAATCGTCTTGGTGGCGACGATTGTTGACCCTTTTTGTGTATGGAAGTGGTCGATTGTGCGCGATAAGGAATCGGTTATTCGCATTAACCTGTGTGTGTGTTTATTTGACAAGAAATTTAGATCGCTCCGCGGTAAAGCTTCAGGCTCCGTGTGTGTTCGCAAATTGCGCAATCTGCTCGTTCACATCTGTGCGCCCACTAACCTCATGATTCCAAAAAGTCACGTTAGAAACATGATCTTTCCGGTTTTTTTTTTTTTTTTTTTTTTTTTTTTTTTTACCAGTGAGCTGTTGCTGGTTAGAGCTACGGGGGGAAGTCCGCGTGGCAGGTCGAAAAAGTAAATCGGCTATTGCAATGCACCTGTAGATCGTCAGCGCGTTTGTCAACGCAGGTTATAGGCTGACTTTATTTGAACTTGTGAATCGTTAAGTCGCGCAGTGTGTGCTGCTATGAGATGCAGAATATGCAAAGGCACAAACGAAACCGGGATGGAGTTTTCTCAAACTTGAAAATCTTTTACAATAATCGTTCAGGTCATCCTGCTAGCTGAAACATGCAGTGCTGATGGCATGCTGATTGCAAAATAAACTGCACCACCATAAGTTTAGCAACTGCCTTGCGGAATAGATAGCATTACATTTGCTAAATGTGTTGAGCATCGACAAGATCGAACGACCTACAGAACGCTGATTTGCGCACGGCAAGATATGTCAAGGACGGGTGTGCTGGGCCAGGGAAGCTAAGAAACCGCCACAAGAAACAGCTGGGAGGGCAGGTAGGGAAATGGCCTCGAAGTTCACGCACAGAAACAAATATAGGAATGCTAGGCGCCGCCACGCCGTTAAACATCAGGTGAATGTTGAAGAGTGCGACAGTGACTAACGTAACAGAAAATGATTTTAAGAATGGGGGGGGGGGGGGGGGGGGGGGACCGCATAAAAGGCGTTAAGAACGAGTCGAGAGAGCGTCTCGTCACGGCCCGATCGCTCAACACCAGACGGCCATGACCAGTCGCCTATAGCTGGCCTCAGCTATATAGGCGACTGGTCATAGCACTTACCCCGTCGTAACACGTGCTAACTTAGATTTCTCATGAATCAATGAAACATAGTTTCATTTCTCTTCAGAATAAGCTGCAAGTGTAAACCTTGCGCCCACGTTCATCTCCTGCGTGCACACACGTTGAAATCTGGCGCACGTACGTACGAGGAGGGGGAGGCGATAAGAAGGCGAGCGCAGCACGCAGTCGCGTGACTTCACTAGGGATATCTCCGCCTCGCAAATCTAGGGAACCGCACAAGACGAGATCTGGTGACACTGGTGTGTTCTGGTGGGGATTTAGTCGCTCCCCTTGTTGACCAAAGTTCGCTTGAGGCCTTCAGCGTTTCCGACGACTGAGACTTGCGCGCGGCCAAAATTCACCGGCGTCCTCACCTTCCTCCTAATCGCACGCTTCGCCACTAGCAGCTAAACTACGTTTACCCCATATATCTTCTAATTGTTGCGTCAGCCGGACCTCAACTTTCCTTGTGTGGCTAAATTTTCGTAACTAGTTGGCATCGCTTACTTGTTGTCGCCTCTGTTAACCTGACGAAACTGTAAATTATATACCTCTAATTTGTGTGCACAACTTTTTCCAAACCACCTTGAACAATATAACGGTTTATCTTGTAACTGCAGCGCGCACACGAGAAACGAGGACAAAAAGTGAAAGTGACAGACAAGCGCTGACTCGCAACTCAGTTTATTTTGGAGGGAAATTACACACATATATATATATAAACCCAGTCTGACTAAAGTGAGCATGTGCAAGAGCATGCGGAAGAAAATAATAAAAAAATAACAATATGAAAAAATGTTAACACAGAACTTTTACTTATCTTACCATCATTTGGTGCTCAAAAAGGCAAATTCTTTGTTAGTTAGGGTTATAGAAGGTTCACTTATGCACATATCAGCACGCTTTTTGATATGGAATGCCTCAGTTATTTCGCGTGTTAGTTTATCTCTATGAGTAAACAAAATCATGGTATCTGCATAGACAGGTTTACAATGACAGCTTTTGCAATGATTGGCTAGGTGTAAGTGGTTATCTTTGTCAAGTGAATTTTGATGCTCTCTTAGACGAGTATTAACACACCGGCCGGTCTGGCCTATGTAAACTTTACCGCAAGTTAGGGGCAACATGTATACTGCACCAACTTTGCATTGTACAAGCTTGGAATTTTCTTTTAAGGCGCAGATGCACTTATTCTTGTTAGTCTGATCAATTTTTTTAGACACCGCTTGACATATTCGTTGCAGCTTGTCAGGGGCGCTGAAAACAACTTCAACACCAAACCTGCTGGCAACGTTTTTTAGTCCGTGGGAAAGGCGATGAACATAGGGCACGACAGCAATGCGTTTTTTCTGCGTGTCTTCTCTGCTTCTAGACGGCCCTGGTTCGACATTTTTTATTAGCCTAATAACTTTTTCAGCTGCTCTACAAATAATGTGATCTGGGAATCCTACTGATCTTAGTCTTGCGATCTGACGTGAAAATCCCAGGTTCATTGTGTGAAAGCACGATTTGAATAAAGAGGCCCTAAGGCACGATACTGCTATTCCACTTTTGACAATTTTTGAATGGCCTGAGCTGTAGTGAAGAATTGGTTTTACTGATCTAGGGTTATACATCCAGCAAGTGTGTTCAGATTGTAGTTGCAATGTTAGGTCGAGGAATTGCAATTCATTATGTAGTGCTACCTCGTGGGTAAATTTGAGGCCCAATCCACATTCTCGGAAAACTTTAGTCACTTTAGTCAGACTGGGTTTATATATATATGTGTGTAATTTCCCTCCAAAATAAACTGAGTTGCGAGTCAGCGCTTGTCTGTCACTTTCACTTTTTGTCCTCGTTTCTCGTGTGCGCGCTGCAGTTACAAGATGAATAGATACCAACTCGCCCAACTTTCAGTACTTTTGCAATATAACGGTATCCCGCAAGTTGCGAACTAATATATCACCTTCGTCCACTTCAGACGCTCTAATATAGGAAGTTTACAGGGTTGCGATATCTGTTTCTGGTGTGTTGTTTAGGCGTTAACTGAGCCCTACGTTATTTTTCTTTTATTTACAAATTTCCGGCAATTTTCGCAACCTCTCGAGATCGTAAATCAACATTCTGCGGTAGCATTTCTCTTTCCCCATTAAATGCAAGAAATTTCATTAAAAGCGGTTAAGCGGTTACTTAATGAGAATGTTTCTGCGTTTCATTTGTATTCGAAAAAAGAAATCAGAGTTGGCGCCGAGCTAAAGCTATCTCTCAAATGCTTCTATAGCACAGGCGTTCCAAAAAGGCAAGAAGGGTTCTACAACATGTAGCAGCAAAGTTTTGTGGCATGGGCCACGTGGCGCGCTTCTCTGGCAGCTCAGATCGGCTATCACACACCCAAGCTCAGGCCACCGCTAATAGGCAGATATCTGTGATATACCATATCGGGTGTTTCACGTAATTAGAAACACGCTTTAAACATAGATTGGTACACACTAGACGAATGAAACCAACAGTATATTGTTCGCAGTCGTCTTGAGTTACTCCCACCCGCTGTGGTGACGTGTGTATAATAGTGGCTTTGGTGTTCCGTTGCCAGCCCGAGGGCACGGGATCAAATCCCGACAGCGGCGACCGCAATTCGATGGGGGCGAAATGCAAAAACGCCCGTGTACCGTGCATTGACCGCACGCTAAAGAAGAACCCCAGGTGGCCAACATTAAGCCGGAGTCACCCACTACCACGTGCCTCATATCGTGGTTTTGACACGAGACACACAGAATTGATACTATATATATATATATATATATATATATATATATATATATATATATATATATATTGTTACTCAGACAGTTTTTTGAAGTGCGATTCGATAGCCAATTATGTTTATCTGCGCAAAATTTTGCATGTCCGTTTTAGGGCATGTCGTATTTCAAAACTTGTACAGCGTGCTCACTAACACTCAACAAAGTTGTATTAATGGCGTTAGCTTTTACGTGGTTCTTTTTTTCTCAAGATGACTGCGAACAATTTACCATTGGTCTCATTCGCCTAAGGTGTACCACTCTATCTTTAAAGTTTGGTTCTAGTAACGTGAAGCATATGGTATGTGTACAATTTGTGGCTCGGTTGCCCGCGGTCAAGTGGTCAGTGGTTGGATCAAGGACCTTGGCACCGGCCGTCAGTACTTCGACCACGCTGCTCAACAGTATAGTTCCTTCAATATAAATTGTTTACATTGACATCATCGTGGCCGCCATCTTCCGCCTATTACCACGTTGACATGTTGCGAAAACAAGAAACGTGACAGCCCGACAAGCGCGTCTTGCGCCGAGCGACAATTCGATAACTGATAATCCGGCGAAAAACGATCACGTCAAAACCAAAACAATGTACCCGTGATAATATGGTGCACTGATGTCATCGTGACCGCCATGTTTAGGAAATAAAGCAAGGAGAGAAGCTGCGTCCCTGAAGTCACGCAAAAAATATCTATTGCGTCTTCCCCCATCACGGGAACTAGGAAAATTTAGGGGGCCCAGGAACGCATAAATGAAGGCCAGTTTTCTACGGTCCGTATACCAGGTCGAAACACTATCTACACGAGGAGGTGGAGGTCTCACCGCTCCAGTGCAGGACCAAGCGACATCTAGCTAACGAAAAATTAGATCACTGTCATTAACTAGCCCCCTCCCCCTTCTCTAATATATTCCGGCCATGCTGATCTAACTCCCACAAAAGGTACCTATGATTATGACAAAACGGTGTTAATTTGTTGCTATTTAACTCCAGGGAAAAAAATGCAGCAAAGAAGGACGTCCCCCACTAGATTATCCTTTTCAATTTGCCTAACATTTCTGTACAAAAACAAAAATCTGTCACGTATTCATGATAAATGCTCTGACAATTAAAGCACAATGCTCCAAGTACCGCTATTAATTACAGAGGCTGGATGAGCTGTTTAGTCACCGCGAGCACTTGCCTTGTATGCGCCACGTCTCATTCAGGCGCCCTGTTGCATTTAGCCCTCCGAGAAGGTTAGCAGGTAAGCGAAAAAAAAAAAAATCGTTTGACATCAAAACGCATTTAGTTACAAAAGTCCAACTGGAACGTGGAATCCGTACGGAAGGTTGTTTCCCCGCTGAAGCTGGTTAACAAACCAAGAGAAGAAGATGCTGCTAGTCACACAAAGCATCAACGAGAACTTACTGTTTGCATGCGCGCAAAGTGAAGCGGCCTCTATATATAACACGTAAAGGCGACTTCACGCTCTTATTGATGCTTGCAAGGCCTCTCGAGCGACTAGAGCAAAATGTATACATCAGTGCTGACACATGCAGATTTTTTTTTTTTACTTTCGCTCGTGATACTTCAGAAATACAGAACACTACTGTTTTTAAATGCGTAAGCATTTCTATGCCTACCCAATGAGAAACCTGTCCGTCCGTCACGTAAGACGAATGCAATTGCTCACACCCCCGTAAGGCTGAGGCTACAAGCGCTCAGCAAAGTGAAGCGAACAGTGCATGCATTCATTGACATACAACACACAGAACAACATACGTTTCAATAAAGAACAAGCTCAAAACAAGCATCCGAACCATCATTAAAGCATTTCATACCCTTCTGCCTTTCTCTTTCCTCCTTGCAACAGCTTCGCAGGACATGCACTTTCGGAGGTTGATAACGACCGATAAGGGCTGATAAGGGTCGGACGTAGTCCGATAAGGTTGATAACGACCGATAAAGCCTGATAATTGTTTATTCTGGTCGGATCAAGTTTGATAAGGTTGATAATGACACCACGCTGCGTGGAGATGAGCAAGTGACACAATGCTTACGCATACTTAAGACAACTCCAGTGGAGTTTCTGCATGATTTTTTTTTTTCTTTCTTTCGGTAGTGACTTCAATGGTTATGTTAAGTTAGAACGCGATGCAGACCTTCACGACTAAACAAAATACTTGATATAAATCAAGAACGCTTGAGAATGCAACGGCATTAAACAGCACCACTTCATTATGTCTGTACTTCATATGAAAGAGAAGACACACACGAGCACGAGCAAACGGGGGTGGAATTCTAAGCGCACGTTCGGGCTAAGCTCCCCAGCTTGCCTTAAGGAGTCTCTCACACGTACGTGAAAAACAAAAGGAAATGTTCATCCCAATGCACTTCCACGATTAACAAAAAAAAAAAAAAAAAAAACCGCTTCAGCGGCACAAAAAACGGTATACATGTATAGAAATAAGAGTGATAAGGTCGACATAAAAATATATCCTGGGACGAGAATACGGTTAGATGTTACGAGCCACTGGATCACATAAGGATGAACGTTTGTTACGGAGCAGAGACGCGAGAAAGAAATCCGGGTTAAGGCGGGGAACAAAAGTGGACTTTTAAAGTTGCGGCTAGCATTTCAAGTCGGATACGAAAGAAGAAGCAGATAAAGAAGACAGCAGTGAGGGAACAGCAACGGCGAAAAAAAAAATAAAGCTTTAAAAAATAAGAAAAAAAAAATCCCGAACATAGATGGGGCAACTACGTTAATCCACCAAGGACAAAAAAGAGCCCAAAGGGCACCGAAGAGCATGCCAGAGACAAATGGAGCTATTGACGGGTCGCAAGGGCTAAAGCCAGAGCCACAAATCGGCGTTAATCCAATCCAACGACCACATTCTTTACCCGAGAGAAAGGGGAACGGTGGCGAGACGAGGAGCCGGTAGTCGAGAAGGGCAATCGCCCTTTCTCGAGAACGCCATGATGGCGGCCGGCGGCAGTCGCCGGGCCGCGCAATCGCGCCCCGGGCCCGGACCTAATTTGGGGCAGTTCGGCGTAACACGAATTCAGGCGCTAGGTCTTAACCTTGTTAGTCAATTTGCACAGCCTTTCGGGGAACGGCGCGGAACGACCAATCAGTTCCTGCGCAGGTGGAACGAGTATCGCGCGACCGCGGTCATACCATGCCAAATAAGCTCGTGCCTTACTTCTGCAACACCGATCAACTGGCCGCGACCATTCTCCACCGGCAAAACCTGACACGCGCGTAGTGAATTAGTGCCGTGCCTGCTAAGCACTGATGCTTTCTGACACAACAAACAGTGCCATTCGCCGAAGCAGAAAAGAGGAAAAAAGAAAACACGAACAAAACTTCACGTTGATTTGGACTGGCTGTAGTTCTATGAACTCTCAGAACAAACGAAAGTAGACGATATTTTACCCAACCTTAAGATTTTAGTTAACGAACAACAGAAGCAACTAAGAGAAGTTACGTAGGTCATACATACAGCGTAGTCGAGGGCGTAAGATCAACAGACGTATTTGCACTCATCTTTTCTATACTTCCGCCTGATTCTTGGTCAATACCCAGCGCTTGAAACCGGTCACGACGGCATTTTGTTGATCTCGTTATACTACCATCATCATTAGCTCAAACAGACAGCTAACGATCGAGTGTGTGTGATCTAGGTGTATATGCGATTACGTAACGCACATGCGCAGCAGGGGCTTGGCCGACGAGCATAGATAATTGGAGATCTCTAGCAGAGACCTTCATCCTGCGGAGTGGACCTAATTAGCCAGCGCTGCTGCTGACGCTGCTAATGATCAAGACGAGTATATTGTTACACACCAACTCCGAGGGAGACGCCGTATAGTAGGCGTATACGGTTAGATTTATACACGAAATAGCCCTCTATTATGCACCAAAATCTCATCACAGGACCATTCGGTTGCATTTCGCCCTCGATGGACCACTGCAATTACACGCTGCCGTAGCCGGGAAGCGAACCCGTGACATTGGGATGATATTCGAATGCACCAAGCAAATTATATGGTTCCCGTCCAGCATCAGTCCCACTACACTAAGGACTGTAAAAGGAGTCTAGGATCCCGGAATCATGGTCAGATTCGTTAACGTCCGGACCAATCCGACAATGGTTCGCAAGTGACGACGTCGCGACGCTGTTGCTAATGGCCAGGGCTCAGCAACTTTTTGTGCAGGCCATCGCCGAAAGTCCTTTTACAGGGTCCACAAGCTAACCTTAGCCAAGTTGTTAAAAATACTGGTACAATATACGGTTATGAAACCTGCGGCTATCGGGCATAGCTATAGGTCCTCTTTCACCACCAATATAACTTTTGTGTGCTAATTAACGAACCAATTAGATGACAGTATTTTTTTTATTGAGAGAGTACCTTTCGATGGGAAAAGTGTTATTGCGCACAAAAACAACCCATTCAGTCGTTTTTACTGCTTGCAATTATTTTTTGCGCGTTTTGCTCGAAGCGCGCGAAATACGAAAAGTGCCGCGTGATTATGCGAACTCGCGCCGCGGTATCGGCGGCCCCAAAAGTGGTTTGAAGCAACTAATTCCGGTCATTTCCCGAATCGACAACCACATGGTCATTGCGATTGCCCTGCGATCGTTACGGAGTACACGCAGCTCGTGATAAGCGGGCGCCAACATCGCCAGCTTGCCACTTCAAGAAGGTTGCCGAGTCGAGCACTGAGTATGGCGCATAAAGGTTCCAAATGGTTGACCGCGAATCTGCATAAGCGCGCACTGGATTGGATTAGCTCAGTGACGCTTCAGCTCATTCAGCTTTATGAATGGCAGGAGATGCGACGGCATTCTTCGCATAAGGTGGCGCCGACCACCATCTCCTATTTGCCATGGCCTCTGAGATAGCGCGGCGCCGCTAATCCTGAAGAAGCTTTAGAGCATTTTCTCTCGTTTGTAACGTGGATGTACAAGCTTTAACAGAATGTAGCAAATAGGAGCAATTGAAGCCGCATTCCCACCCCTGCAGTTATCTTTAAACAACTTGGCAAGCGTTAGCTGGCACATCCTGTACGGCTTACGTTCTCCGCCATGAAAAAGATGAAGACGCAGGTCTTCCCGCACAAAACAGGGCCTGGAGTCAGTGTACACAGCGCATCGGATGAAGAACCCACCAACTTCGCGTCTATTTTTTGGTTAGTGCTGCGCGACGATGCGAAAGGATTCCTCGAAAACTTCCTTTTAACTCTTCTTTTTTTAGGCGGGGTGATAAATGCAGACTCCTCATATCAAGAAGCAAAATGGACGGATAAGAGCTCCCAGTCCTGGGCGTGAAACTCGTGATCATACAAACTTTTGTCGAAAGGCAGAGACATGTATTGCCACGCGTTAACACCCCCAAAAGTGCTCACTGAATCAGGAGAAGTCGGAAACGGTTTGCAGTTTCCAAGGAAAAATCCGCTTTGATACTAAAATCTAAAAGCGACTGAAATACAACAACGACATAAAAAAAAAAAAAATAGATGCACTGCAGATTCTGAAGAGGAGAAACAAATATACTAGTCAGTCTGGCTCAGCTTTCAGCATTTTCCCAACACTCTTCAGCATTCTTACACTTGTTGACGAAGACGAGCCATTTTGGAAGGCGCGAACCATCTTTCCGGCAACATTTCGATGAAACGTATTGTTTTCTCCGTAACCAAACTTATTTCACCCGGAACGAATTTCATTGGTGCTGCTGCGCTGTCTGACAATTCGGACGATAAAGCCGTCATTTTTATGATAAAGCCTCTCTCTCTCTCTCTCTCTCTCACACACACAGTGATTCTAGCACTGCCATTTTCTGTTGCAGATACTGCTGCGCAACGTGGCGGCAGTGTTCTAAAGGCAATTGTCATCATCAAACCAGCCATGCTGGATTATTCCTGAATACTGCACGCGCTGATGGTTGCGGGAAGAACAGAATATAGCTGGCAGTCAAATTTTCATTATGAATGCTAGATGCTGCAAAAATATGAACAGTCAACAGCTCCCAATCGGGCAATGGCGGATATCGCGTGCCATGCTAATTTTTCTTGTTAGCACTCCTCTATCGGGGGCGAACGGCGCAAACGAGCAAGAAAGAAACAGAAAATAGAGTGAAAAGTAGGAAACGTGCCGAGGTTACATCGTGCTATGAGCTTGTTCCACATATTACGATTCTTTGGCGTGAAGGCGTAAGAGAGACGTAAAGTAAAGAGAGACAGAGCAAACTGGAATGATTGGTTCAGGTTACGTAATTTTAGGTTAGGGCGGGGGTCATAAACAAAAAACACACACACACGAGGGAAATATAGCCGTGCACTGAGACTGGATTGCGTCCGCAGAAAGTAAAGGGAAAATAAAGAAAGCAGGAAAAGACTGGAATGCGCGCAACGACGCCCGCCCGCCCGCTCAAGTAAAAGCGCGGAGAAATAACAGCGATTGAACGAACGGGAAAAAGTCGACACGGTCACAACGACGATACTAAAGGTACAACAGACAATACAACCACCGCTTAAACCTATTAGACAAACTGGTAAGAATAGAATATAGTAAGCTGACGTATATATAATTAGGAGCGCTATCAGAAGCTTGCCCTGTATAAAAGTCGGTAATCGGCGAAAATGAAAACGTCCAAGCCTTAACGTGCATAAAAGCTATCAATTTCCATACAGAAGCGCGGAGGATCTTTTGTTAGCCGTAGGCAGAACTAGCCGGTACGGCACCGCACATTATTGTCATAACATAATATTGAGAAGAGCTCGCTCGAGATCTTTACCGCTCCCCGCTTCTAATTCTTTTTACATCGCTATCTCCGTTGTCTCTAGCCGTCAAGCGTAGCCTTAACATTTTTTTGTTTTGTTTTTCTAAAACAATAAAGAGTAGAAATTATTCAGTTTAGACGGGTAATGAGGGTCTGTGTTCAGATAAGGACAGACTAAGGGGGGTCCGACTATATTTAGTTTTCAGCGAAATTTTTTTATGAGGTGGGAAAATGTCTCTAGAAAGGAATCAACCTTCGTTTTGCGAAACGTATCACGCATTTCTAGAAAAAAAAATCGTATTTCACTTAAGTTCGAAAAGAGCGTTTTAATGACTTGCATATTTTACAAATTCGAAGGCTTATCACTTTAAAATTAACGCATTGTAACCCGCCAAATGTTTTTCGGTAAATCTACACCACTAGTACTATTGGCCCACGGGAAGTTCAATTTATGACACCCACAGTATGCTCTTCAAAAATTTACAAACGTTGGCTTTCGAGCAAGTGCCTCTGACACCCCAAAATCAGGGTTATTTTGGGGCCACTTTAGCCAAGGCGATGAAGCTGAAAATATTTCTGACAAATTTTCAACGGTTTTCTCGCAAACTAAAAAAAAAAGAAGTAGGCAGCCACACCACGTAATTGTTTAGTTATAAAATCCCAAAAATGACAAAATCCCAAAATTTTTGAAAATTGCTACATTTTAGACATTTACAAAATTATCATCGCCGATTCTTACGCAAATGTTATAGAATACCAACCCACGACTGGTATATCCAGTACTACAAAAACATGCTGCATTATGTTATTCTAAGTGAGAATATTGAGCCTATTTTAAGACCCATGTATGGTCATCCCAACGACGTGTCTCGTTCTAATAACAAAATAAAAATCACACTCATATTGAATTATGAATTCATTATTTTTGTTGTAGTAAAGAAGAGTGACTCAGATCGCGTCTTTATTGCCTCTTTGTAGCGACGACACGAGTTGAGCTTGAGTTTTCAGGGCTCCCGCATCCGTATTCATACTATAACGGTGCGTTGACGTAGCAAGCACGCGAGAGCGCGTATACCAATTTTTTAAAGACTAGTTGGGGGAACCTATTTCTGGCACTGATCTCTAATTATATCTGCCATCTGAAATGCTCCTCGTGTACATGAACGATGCGCGAACATTGTGCGAAAGCGCGATGACACCACTGCAGCGGATGAGCCAGCTGGGTACGTTCAAATGAGGACAGTCGCAAAACACGTCCCAAATATTTTTAATTGTCACTTAAAATTTTATGTTAGCATAACAATCCTTCCACACCGTGGAACTGCGACTACTTTTCCAACATACATTTACTTTTATCTTCACACACAAGAAATCTTAAGTGAGACAATGCGCAAAAATCTCGTTATCAAGTCGCAGAAGGTTGCAAGCTTTAAAAGCACGTGGTACAGAGAACACAGTTTTCTACCCGTTAACCTCTTTACTCCAGAAATATACCATCTTTCAAATGGAATTAAGACAGATTCCTTTCTACAGAGACATTTTCCAACCTCATAATAAAATTTCGCTGAAAACTAAAATTAGGCGGGACACCCCTTAGACTGTCCTTTTATGAACCCACCCTGTACTCAATAAAACAGTTTCAATTCGTTCAGCTGGCAAATATTGATTACTAGAGGGAAAAAATGAAAACGAATCCCTTTTCTTGTTTGTTATTTTTGCCCCCCCCCCCCCCCCTCAGTAAGTTCGCGCCAAAACCTCTCCCTCCACCCCCCCTCCCCCCTCCCTCCCCGCGCAATTGCACCGGTTTGCCGCAGGAAAAGTACTGAAAACTCGCTAGCTAGAGCATATTAATTGATTCGCTCAGCCTGCAATGTAGCTGACTTTCTTGCCGATAAGCGATTTGACTGAATTGAGCAGACAGCGTCAAAATCGTGCCACCAGTCTTTGGCCATCGTACTTCTTCCGACTTAAGGCCAAGCCTCGTGCCACGGTGTAACGATGACCCTTTTTTGCTACAGCAGAAGCACAACTCCCATTTATATACAGCTGAACCCAATACTCTTCTTTCGCCACAATATGGGACGGCAACATACTACAGCAACATACTGCTTTGTAAGCATTTTCACCTGCCAGCGGTAGGTCTGATGTCCACGCATTTTTGACTGGCTGACTGACTCACTAATCGACTGGCTCAATCGTTGATGCGATTTCACACCACAAGGACATACAGCGGTTGTGAGAGACGTTGTAGAGGAGGGGGCAGGGGTTCCAAAGTATACTTGATTACCTGGTCTCTTACAGCGAGCGCACAACGCAAGGTACACGACCGTTCTCGAGGTCCGATCAAATGGGGAATAATGCAACCTCCGCGGCTGGCAATCGAACCCGCGACATCGTGCTCAGCAGCAGAATGTCATGAGCCACTAAACCACGCGGCGGGTATACGCATGGCGATCGAGTCACCACTTTCACTGCCATTGAAGTTGGCCTCTTCTTCCAAGTCAGCGCAGCACATTCCCCCCCCCCCCCCCCCCCCCCCCCCCCCCCCCCCAAAAAAAAAAAAACACAAGAAAGGAACAAACCAATTAAGCTTGCGGCGAAGTACCTTTGCTTTTGTCTCATAAGAGCGTTGGAGTTCACGAAACAGTTACGCCTAAGTCCACGAATTCAGCCAACCGCGTGCTCTTCAATCAAAAAACCCCCTGGAGAGTTTAGTCGATCCACGGCCGCTGAATGGCTGACCATAGAGCTCAATTAAGAGCGAGACGGAGCACGAATCGCAAGGTATAGAGTTCCCTGCAAGTATGATTGACGCAGAGTGATATTGCTGTCGTCTTCGACGACGACGAGAGACAGCGGGATCAGCCAAAAAAGCCAGACGGCCCTTCCGAGAAAAACACGACGCGCGGCGCGCATGGCGGAGGTGCACGTGCACTTTGTGCGTTCGCTTTCCTTCGCGGTCCGACCAACATCAAAAAAGATGACGATGAGAACAACAAAGGTGCGAGACAAGAACCGGAACAGTACCTACAATGTCAGCTTCTTTTTTTTTTTTTTTCTGTGTGTGTAACTGAAGCGCTATAGTTTACTAGCTTGTGCACTCGACAATGCGCGGCCCATAAAGGCGGCCGAGCGCCCGCAGAGCCATACAGTTCGCACGAGGCGAAACCTGCACGTAGTGTCGCAGCAGGGGCCCCCGCTAGGCCTGCACGGAGAGACGATCGGCCGGCGGAAAAGAAATCGGATTAGCCCGCGCAAGACGTCGCGAGTGAGCGCACCGCCAGCTGATTGCGGCCGGTCGGCGGTGCCGCTGGCGCCGGGAAACAGCGATAAAATGGATCTAACGATCATCGAATCCAAAGTAGATGACGGTTAAGGAAACTCAATTAGGGCGAGCTGAGAAAACGGCTCTTCCTTGGGGGCCTTATTCTTGTGTGTTTACTCTTTCGCTTTGTTTTATTCTACCATACGAAGGGGAGAAAGAAGCAAGGCGGAGGCTATCGTCACCGTACGACAAGTGCTTTCGCAGGGAACGAAGCGAGAACGAACAGAAGTGTGGAGGAAGAGAAGATAAAAAAAGGTATGGAAATAAGAGCGCTGAAGTGCGCTCCGATGGCGCGTGCATCCAATGTGCCACTTCGAAGCAGCAGCTAGGTCACCATGCTCAAAACGCAGCTACCGTCTTTGCGTTCGGGCGCGAAGGTACAGCAGCCCGTTGAATTGAACTCTGGGGGTTTACGGGCCAATTAAAACCTCGATTTGATTATGACGCACGCTGTAGTGGGGGACTCCGGATTACTTTTTTCACCACAAGGGTACGTTTAACGTGCTCCCAATGCACGGTACACGGGCGTTCTTGCATTTCGCCCCCCGAGGCGGGGATTTGATCCCTCGGCCATAGCAGCACCACACCAAAGCCACTACACCACCACAGCGAATCCCCGCCATTGCGGCCGCATTTCGATGGGGGAGAAATGCGAAACCACACGTGGCAATTAGGTGCACGTTAAAGTATCCCAGGTGGTCCAAATCATTCCGGAGTCCCCCACTACGGCATGCCTCATAATAAGATCGTGGTTTTGGAACGTAAAACCCCATAATTGAATTAATTTAATTTTTTACGCCACCACGACTGGTAAGGTATTTGAGAACGGAGACGGCAGATCGCCTATGTTGAGGCGGTTATTTCAACGATCTTTCTTTTCTTTCGCCTCCAAACGAATATCACGACTCGTAAATAAACTGTAGAAAAAGAAAAGGAAACACACGCACACAGATTGCAAATATGAAGGAAACGAAGCCCCCCACCGCAAATCCTATGAAAATATTAGCAAAGCAAATTAAGCACATTGCTTACTGCTACTACATTAACACTACGAGTTTTTTTAAGTGTTTTTTTTTCTCTCACTTACGCACAGCGACTGCCATGTATATATATTTCACTTGAGACAGAAGCTAAGTCAGTTGGTAGCTTGGCCCTCGAAACTGTCTGTGCCCTTTAAACGCGTCCTCGTCTTACGGATTGAGCCATTACAGCACTCATTGCATGCCGTGAACTTATCTATAGCGCAAAACACCGACTGATGGATAAAGATAGAGCTGAGGAAAAAATGTCGCAGTTTCCCCCGAAAGGCGAACCATCAATTGCGATAGGAAATTAGTAGAGAGCTATTCTGAGTAGGGATAGTAGTTTTATCCGCTGCAAAAACTTGGACACATTCGCTTACTAACTGAATTAAGAAGCGTGGTGTCAGCGCGCACAAGCAAACATGAATAGATCCCACTCAATGACCGCAGACAACTGTCAAAACGCTGGCAGCAAGCGCCGCCGCCGTAGCGAGCGAAGGTTCGTGCGGTCTACCGCTTCAACGGAAACTGAGCGGCGAATGTACCGCGCATACAAAGGTCACAGCCGTGTGGAGATCGCTTTTAAGAGACGGTGCGGGCGACCGCCACAGCCGGGCAAAGTACAAGCGCAGTTGTTGGCAGAGTAGAAGCTGCCCCCCCCCCTCCCTCCCACGCTGCCTTCCCGCTTTCTTGTTTTCGCGTGGGGGATTGAGTGGCCAGTTCCCCTTGCGCCCGGTTGCAAGATACGCATTTGGTGCCGCAGCACAGCGTCGCCCCGCCTCCCTCCCTCCCATACCCCCACGGCCTCTCGCGTGAAGAAGGTCGCGTTTGCTTTCCGCCGTGCGCTCGCTGTCCGTGATAGCGCGCGTCCCCCGTGCGCTTACACTCGCGCATACGGCGCGCGGCGACGATTTTATCGCCCTTGGACTTTATGCGGAACCTCACGGCGACGGCGACGGCAGAAATCCGGTTGAAGTGTCCATATAATTGCTATCGTAATAAAACACGGTCGCCTCCCAAGCCAGAGCTGTGCTGTTCTGTCCTCCATGGGTTTCCGCAGAAAGGTTTAGCTAGAGAATACCTCGGCTACACAATTTCTCTACGTTCAACTGCAAATAAATAAATAAATGAGAAAGTATGGCCATGAGCATACTCATAATAATGATAACGATGCTGCAATAGCGAGTTCAAACGACATCTAATATCTGTCTGCGCCAATTCTTCATACACTTTCTTATGCGTCGGTGCAAGAGCCCTCCAATGCAGCCTCTCTGAAAGACGATCCCTTGTTAGTGCGCTGAGCATTTAACTTCGTGGATGTGAACTTCCATAAACCTTTTTTTTATGTAGCCTTATCCATCGCAGAGTGCAAGATTGTTTTTTATGTTTTTTTACGCCGTGAGTGCACAGATAGACTGCTCTGGTAAACCACGCTGTGACTGGACGTTCGTATGTCGCCGATATACAGCACGCTCTGACTCAGCATGTTGTACAGCAGGCCCTGCCCGAGTTCAGTCTTGCTCTATATTACCCCACAAGTTTTCTTTCCTACCGTTTCATCCTTTCGTTTTTTTTTTTTTATTCCATGGCCGGGTCGGGGCATCCACAATAAACGTGGCGGCTCATCGCGACTCAGCCGCCACAACACAACAGCGCCTGTTTCAATCTTTTTTTCTTTTTTTTTGTCCTTTGCTCTTTTCCCCCCTTTCCCAGTAAACAGGTATACCAACTTGCCCACCCATAGCCTCCTGTATGGTCCACCTTGCGGTCTCATCCGAGCTCATCGAGTCAGCGAGCCTCCCCGTTCGCTTCACTGACAAAGGAAAGGCGCAGAGGCAAGGTCAGCAGCTCAGCGCACGCCGCCATGCAAATGCAGCCATACTGCCAGGTCCAGCCGTGTGGTATACAGAACGAAGGCAAATTGTTTTTCGTGTGCAATGTGACCCCACAGGCCAGCTAGTTCACGCGCGAACAATCGCGTAAAACATCAGCTATTTATTATGCAAAGTAACGGGTTGATTGTGTTCGTTGTCATGGGCCACTGATGAAGTATAATTGAATACCACAAGTGGTATTCAATTCAAGCATAAGGGAATTGGCTACCATTCGTTATGTTCTCCTTAACTGTACTTTATGCGAAATAGTCTGTGTACAAAAAAAAAAAAAAATGTTCGCTTCCCGTCCGCTGAACACTTCCCGCGGGAAGTGTGTTGGCACGGCCTGTATGCATACTACTAGACAGGCGACTCTAGCGAAGGCACCGCAGAGGAGGTACAGAACGTCCCAGGAAGAACAAGAAGTACGTGACAGACGCACGTATATTACATAGATCCACAATCATATTCCTCCATGCTCTGTGTATCGTGCTATTCTTTAAATCCATCCGTACGAAATTCCGCACATAGTCGGCAGTAGAAAAAAGGATCCTTAAAACGTACACCCTCACACGTGCCACGCCCCCGAACACGAAGGTGTTTCCAGGAAGGAGCCTCGTGTTCACCAGTCCTGTATACAAGCGGCAGACTTCACTCCGTCATCCACTACAGAGACGAAACACGTCCGAAGATGCCGCTGTAGCGTCAGCACCCACCATACGGTTCACAAGAAATTCACCAAGTCACTGTCTACAAAAAATCCGCAGAGTCTGCAGAACAAATTACATTTTTTTTTTTTGCCCTCAGTGATCCACGGACTTGCTTTGTTAGTGTTTTGCTATTTCGTTATGGACGTTTCACAATGTTTCGTATTTTCATTATCTTTTTCTCGTTGTTGTTGTTATTCCTACCTATAATTTTGGTGTACGCGGCCCTTTGCGTGGTGAAGCTTCTCATATATCACATTTATTAAAGAAGGAACACCCACCACATTCCTCCCACGACCGCCATCTTACGCACCCCGAGCGGCGGCACCACTGCGAAAAGCGTGCGTATACCCCCGTGCACAGGAAATCAAAATAGACACCGCACTCAATAAGAGAGCGAAGGGCGTAGCGGTGACAGGGCTGAGTGCCACGGCTAGCACATGTCTTTACGCTGCTACTGTCAACTGTTCAAAAGTCGCCACGACGGCGTGTCAAAGGGCGCACGGGGCGGAGCTTTGCACCAGGGACACATAGGTGATATATATAGGTTAAAGCACTGGAAGCTTACCAAGAAGCCGCCATGGAGGTTGCCACTCATCCTGCTTTAAAAAAGAACGCTACAACTCGCGCTAAACTGTCAAAAAAGAAAGCTTGCGGGGCTGCTGTTCATTCGAAATGCAACTGGTTTCTCTTTTGTCGCGAAGTGTGTTACTCAGGAGACCGTCAGAAGGATAGAGCACTGCAAAAAAAAGTAAACGAGACAACAGAAATATTAGGAAGAGAAGCGAAAACTCGCACTGGCGCCCCAGCGCAATGATGATGCAAGAGAAGGCTAACTAGACGCCCCGAAGGTTATTTCGTTTCTTTCTTTTTTCCTGTAAGGGAATGTCGAACTTGTTAAAAAACTGTCAGTGACAACTTTCTTCCGCAATGCAACAAAACTTCGCAATAACGACGAAAGGTAGATACACAAGGCTAAGGAACAAGAGTCTTCAAATGTACTTACGTATCTGGCACTGTTAGATAAGGGATATGTTAGATAGCTCTCATCTTAGTTATCTCGGCGTACAACTCTGCCCACTATTTTTCCTACCCGCCGTGTTAGCTTAGTGGCCATGGCATTGCGCTGCGAAGCTCGAGATCGGGGGGTTCGAACCCGGCCGCGTATGCCGCATTTCGTAGAAAGCGAAAGAAAGAAAGAAAGAAAGAAAGAAAGAAAGAAAGAAGAAAGAAAGAAAGAAAGAAAGAAAGAAAGAAAGAAAGAAAGAAAGCACTTGATTACTCAGATTAAGGCGCATATTAAAGAACCCCATGTGATCCTCAAGGTCTGCAGAAGATAGCGCCAACCTTTCCTTTCTCAAACGAACCACTTAGTAGGTGGTCAAAGTTAATCGGGAGTCCCCCAACATCACGTGCCTCATAATTATATCGTGGTTCTGACACATAGGACCCCAGAATTTTCACCATACTTCCTCCGACATGTATACAAACGTGCCGCCATTAGGAAGCTCCCGAGTGATGCGTGTCTCGAGCAAATGCTATAGGTAATAGGTGAAGAACGGGAACGAATACACATCGCCTTCGTAATGGCAGGTGCGTAGACGTCGAATAAGAACTATCGCCTGCCAAGCAGCTATCAGAACGGACGCTATAAAGAGAAAAATTGCGGCAATGGGGGTGAATTATATATATATATATATATATATATATATATATATAAGACAGAAGGAACTGACCTAACGCATCGAGTTAACAAAATTACAAGCCTTTGCTTAGCAGCACCTGAGCAAAAAACGGTTCGCCCACGTGTTCGATCATCTTATACTGCGACTGATGATGGGCCGAGCGAATGCGGGCGACTTGCGTCATAATGCCAGAGAAAACGTCCAAGCAACATCCGAGATGCTCGTGTGGTGCCTGCCACGTTATAAAGCCCATTTAACGACGCGCAAAGCGCGGCCCCACTCTACTGGAAAAACCGGCCAGCCAAGGCGAAGCCCTACCAAATGAATAAAACACCACATACAAGCGGCGGCAACCGGTCTTAAAGCAACAAAGCAACGTCTGCGCGAAAAAAAAAAAAAAAAAGGCTCAACGGACGTCTTATGCGGCGAGAACACGCTCCGTCCTTTCTGAAAACAGGGGCCTCATCGCCTGTGAGCCGCGAAAGCAATAACGGTACGGTCCCGTGCGCTCACCACGGGAGAGCGGGGAAAACGTTACAGTGGCGCGTACCTTGACCGCGCCTCCCGGCGTCCTTCAATACTCGTCCCCTTTTCTCCCTCTATAGTTCTTGACGGCAATGAAAGCGAGCGAATTTGCACCCACATTGGTGGAGCGCACGAGGTGACGGCAGTGCTTTAACGCAGCGTGTCTACTTAGGCCCCGAAGGCCTGTACACACACTGCCCGGGGATATGTCTGGGAGGGGGGGTTCGGCTCGGGTGGCAGCCGAGAGCGCTCATCGCCGGACGAAGCGACCACCCATCCCCCTTTCTTTCGCAGGGAAGAAGCCGTTAAGACTCCTAGCAGCTAACGAACCGGCCACGGAGGCACGGACCACTGTATACACAAAAGGAAGGAAAAGGCCCAGGAAATCCTAATTAACGCGCAGTGGCCCCCGTTTGAGATAAACCTCCTTAATTGGGAAAAGCCCGGCTCCGGCTACGGCGCACGTTATCTCGGCAGGTTCTTGTTTCTTGCGTAGCCCGGTGTTCAATGCCCGCGGCACCGAGACGATGCAGGTACGCTATGGTGCGACAAGTTCACTGGTCGCCTACCCGAAAGGACAGACTCCATGAACACGTGAAACGAGCATGCCGCGTATAACGTGAATCGTCAAGGAAAGGCTCCTATCCGCCGAATCCCGTACACTGCATACGCAAGGGGGCGCAGCTGACGACCTCGAATGTAAAAAAAGCCATTGTTCTTGTTTACTTTCTCTTTAGTCTTTAGTCTGTTCCAGGTGCAATAAAAAGGCATATTACGTTGAATTTTGTTAAGACAGAGGTATGTTGCCGCTTATATGTAAAATTCAGACTTTCACCGAAATCCTAGCTCTTTTTGACCTTTTCCTGACCTCACGTTCAAATGCGTTTCCGTAACAACGAATGCGCAAAACCAAAAAAAGGAATAAAAAGAAGAAAAAAAAAACGTGAAAACGTGGGCCGGAATGAAAAATTAGGCGAAAGTAGGCCGCGTTTCTCCAGGTAAAATGAAGAAGCACGTGGAAGGAGCAAGGAGAGGACGGCACACGCCAAGTGGATCATTTGATTGGCGCAGGGAGCACAGTATGGAAGCGACAAGTAACGTGGTACAGTGCCACAGCTGATGATCTCAATGGCACCCGGAACAACACACGTCAAGCACATTTTGCTTGTATACAGCGCCTGCAGCTTTATACAGCTTCGCACGACCATCGACCGAAGCGGCACTATCCATTACGCTCTGCTCGGTGCGAGGTACCTATAACGTGTCGTCGTGTTACGCTGGCAGGGAACATAACGCAGCCAGGCTGCCATCCGGTACGCAGTGCGTTTGAAGTGCTCCGTGAAAGCTTCTAGTATATGTCTCTCGACCTCACCACGGAAACAGCTCAGAAGTGTATCACACACATACACAAGCTCCGAGAACGTGCTTTTCTCGCATGAATGTGACGAAACCGTTAGAGTGGTGTCGCGTGTGTGCCGTCGACATTTCTTACACTGAATCACGCGCCGAATTCACAGTATTTTCCGTCGTCGAACAAGCCGTTGGTTATCGACCGGCCGCCGTCGCTAATGTTACGTCTGCTATCGCGATTTACAGGCGCTTGTTGTTACAGACCGCTCTATCGCACAAAATGCTTCGCGAATCCGGGCCCAGACTATGGCACACAGGGTGTCTCGGTCTCAGCTGAGACAAGCCCATGGCGGAGCGCTAAGCCTGGCTAAAAGCCTCAAATACGAAATCAGCCTTGGCCGAGCTTGGTTTGTGAAATTTTGCGCATGCGAGCGAATTCGAGAGAGAAATAGAGAAAATAGGAGATGAAACGCTGAAAGGTTAATCACATTAACTATCCGGTTGGCTACTCTGCATTGAGGGATGAGGAAAGTGTAAAAAAAGATTACGAGAAGAGAAGTGGCGGCCGAAGAAGCATGCACTGACCAGAGTCAAAGTCCGTCGGGAACGGGATGGCACAGTATGATGCGATTACAAGTATACGCCAGGGGCACAGAGTTCTGGCGGACGCCGCGGGTTTGAACCGCGCCAGTGGTACGGGCGTCCTTGCAGCTAGCTGAAGCTATATAGCCGGCGCTTTGTCCTGTACACAGCGCTGCAAACTCAAGATAGAGCCACCTCGTCCGGCACAAAGCCGCGGTAAAACGGGCTGGTTGCGCCGCGGAAACATACATCGCGCAGTCGCGTTTTCGGCAAGAAGAAATATCGAGCGAATACACTGTGCCTAGGGCAATTTAGGCGTCAGCCGCAGGCATCGCGGTATGCTCAAGTTCCCTCGTTATCCTCCGGGCAATAAATACATTTCAGGGCTCATTAAAGCGTCATTAAGAAGAGAGGCAGCAGCCTTGGTGCACCACGGGAGGCAACAAAGGTCCGAGGCCATCAGGACAGCTCGGAACTTTTTTCAGGGGACCCACGGCGATAACGCGCACGAATCCAGACTAATGGCGACAAAGTGCCATAAGCAAAGGCGCCTAATTACCCGAGGCAGGGACGATGAATTCGAAAGTTGGCACAGAGTCTGTAGACAGCGTGCGCCATTGCAGCGTCTCTCTCAAAGGTGTGAAAAAGCGAAAACTGAATTGAAACTTCAGGCATAGCCCTCACTGCATAAGTCTTTTTCCCTCCTTGTTTCTTTTTTTTGCCGAGTAAAACCCGAGAAGCACTTCTGATATGTGTCTACGGCAATAGAAAGAGTAACACACATTCGAACTGCCATACCAGACTCTGGTCATACGTAATTCCCGTACCCGAACTCGACGACTCATTCCTATTCGCGCAATCGACTACAGCCAGATTTTGCGCCACGGCCAGTTTTCCCAAGATTGAGCTGGGTCGCACTATACAAGGATTGCCGTTATACTCGTACGAGAGAGACTCCCGAAGGAGTATATTTTCGAGCTGCTGTCGCGTGCGTCTCCAGGTGCCATACTGCCGGCAGATTCGAGAGAGACTAACTACTTTCAAGCAGCGATTTTTTATACAAGCAGCTTCGTCGTCGCGCGTGACAGCTACAAACACAACGAACGAGCGGCTGCATGCGAGCCTCAGCCGGCGGCAGACTCGCACCTATAAGGCTCCGCGAACAGGTGGGCGGCAGGCCAGCCGAGTGTGCGTGCACGCCAAACGCAGCTGCGCGGCGTCGCCGTGCCAAACTTTGGAGTAAGTGGAAAAAAAAAAGAAAGACGCCCGCCACGCGTGAACTGCCGTCAAACTTGCTTCTTCCATACGATGCTAGGCAGCCCCGTTCGCGGCTCAAAGGAAGCACTTTTCACACGGGGCTTCCTAGCGATCCAGCACCTCCAAGCTTATCGCACTTCTGTTAAAAGAGAGAGAGAGAGAGAGAGAGAAAGCGCATAGCGCTCACGGCGGCAGGTTGGAGAAGTCTGCACGCAGTTTTGCCTGCCTTGGGGAATGTAAACAAAAGAAATTTTTGTATAAAGAAGCTATAGCTGTCCGGGCACTGTTGCGCAATGTGCTGGCGCTTTAATGAGGTCCATGCGTGCATCGAACGATCATACCTCGGTACGGCCAGCGCGAAAAGCATCCACTCGAGCCTAATGTTTCCAAGGTGACGCGATACTGCAGTATCCGAATACTGAAACGGCTGATGGCCGAGGAAAAAAAAAAAAAAAAGAGAGAGGGAACGCCAGTATATACTGTTACGTTCGGCGACCAGCGTGGATGAGGCGGACGACGGCATGGGCCAGCTACCACTTCGGATATGCCCGACTCCAACTCCTACCACTGGCGAGGCCACGACACCCAACTCTTACAACTGGTGGCGAGACGCACCGGTGGCGTAGGCGACCCGCAGTTTGACTCCGAGGCCACGACTCCGAGCTCCTACAATACCCAGACACCCGACTGCTTCGGAGTACAGCGTGGCATCACTGCATGCGCAGGTGGGTCGCTAAACGACGCTTTGCGCCCATGAACAGTGCGTCCAACCGCCACTCAGCCCCGCTATACGCACACTGGGCCGCGTACAAACGCCAAATAAATCTCGTTTAGTCTAACTACTTCGCGTGATGGCAATACGCGCAGTGCAGTAGAATTCAAACAAATAAATAAAGAGTAGCATTGTGCGCGTGCAAGACTAAATCGTTGTCACTGGGCGTGGAGTTGCAAAAGCAGGAGAAGCTTCCCCTCCAATGGTTCGTTGTAGTTAAGAAGAAAAAGAAAAAAGGTTTCCGGTTGCGGCGGCAGTATTTCAATCGGCGCTAAACGCAAGAAAACGCTCGTGTACTCAAATTTTGGTATACGTTAAAGAATCCCAGGTGGTCAAACATTAAATCCGGAGCACTCCACCACAGCGTCACTCATAACGCACTGTACGGCTTCGGGTACGTTACGCTTCATAATTCATTAAATAAAACTCCCACTTAGTACAAGTGCGGGACAATTATCGCGTTTGCATGCTGTACCCGAGCTAAATATCTAATGCATGTTTTTCTTCGTTGACGTTCTCTTTTTTTCTCTGTTTTTTCAAAGATGAGTTTAAAACAGTTTAGAACGCACTTGATTCCCGCATCCGCAATCCAATGAAGACAAAACAATAATAACAAATTGTGAGCCTCGACGCCGTAGTGGAGGTCTCCCAATTAATTTCGACTACATGTGGTGCTTTTGAATTTCGCCCCATAGGAACGCGGACTCCCCGGCCAGGAATTGGACCAGCGACTTCGTGACTCGATCGGCAGCCAAACGCCACAGGCAGCGAGCCGGGCCTGGTGGACCTGAGAAAACGAACTATATTCCCTCGCGTCTCTTGGTCGCAGTCACTCCCTCGCCATGTTTGCAGCGTTACAAATTTTGCACCACATTGAGGACCAGTTTGGCTACTTCCCGCAAGATCAGCCCTAAATGAAAACAAAATGAAACCCTCCCGCTAAGCCTCGCTGCGCAAGCGCTAGAAGTGACCTACACGCGAACAAAAAAAAAAAAAAAAAAAAAAAAAAGATAATAACGAAACAAATTCAAGAAAGACGGGCGAGGAGACGATTCTTCTTCTAAGTGATTCTCTTGCCGCGAGAAAGCCGAAGTTAAGAGGATTGAAACATTACGGTAAGCTCCGACGGCTGCGCACGTTCCAAAAATAAGCGAGAAAGGTTGCTTTTCTACCGAGGTGAAAGGGGACTAATCCTGCCCGTGACATCGCTCGCAGCTTCCTCACTTCCCAGCGTAGCTTTTGTTTTTTCCCTTTCTTTTTTTTTCTCTCATTTCCCCTTCAGTCACGTACCCAATTTTTCTCTTCTCCTAAGCTTGGATATCGCCTTACGTAGAGAGCGCGCGAACTTAAAGGGAAGGCGGCTCGCCGCAGGCCACGGATGCGCACAGAGGAAAATGACCAAGAAGTATACCAACAAAAAGAAGAGCGCGACACCACACTTACGCGTGAGACAAACAATCAATCATGACAAGGAGGAAATGAAGCCAGGCTGGCCATAACACCACGGTGCAACGGTGAATAATAAGAGGGGAAAAAGAAAGGTGGGTAGGCAATATGGAGTTCGAGCAAAACACGATGCGCGAAAACACCGCGAGCACAAAAACGCCAAGAGCACATACAAGCTTGTACTGTAGCGGGTACATCGCACTGAGCACGAGAGAAGACGCAGCATGAGACAGAGTACAATTTGTTCGCTGGAACAGCGGCACATGCTTTGCATCTTTCATTTAGGCTTTCGGCGAGTCCTTATGGACCACTGACGAGTATATTTTGACCGCTTAACCTCGTCATTACGTTTATTTCCCTAAAGTGCCCAGTGCGTTATTAGGGACGCCGTACTGGAGGTCTCCCAATTATTTTCGACCCCGACGGGTTTCCCGAAACGTCGTATGCCAAATCGGCAAGCCCGTCCCAGAGCTGGCGGTAGAAAAACAGCAGTGCGGATGACAAACGTTCTGTCCAGTGAGAATTAAGGATCCCCCAGGACTGCCAGGGAGGGAGCAGCCCCGAGTTGTGGAGCATAGTGCTGAATGCTGAAAGCGGTCAGCACCTTCACTTCAAAAACGTAAAGTGCCAGCGACTTCTTGATGCGGCCAGCGAATGCATGTAGCATATTTAACTCAATTTTGCACATTTCTCATATTCCCTAATGGTGTACATTTACTCAAGTGAATGCGCTCCACTGGAGTGTCCAAGACATCTGGACAGTGTACGCGTGTTTTTTTTTTTTTTTTTGCTCACTCTATCTTCTTTCGCCCCTCCATATACATCTCGAGTAGTGTGTCAAGTATTCAGCGTAGCTAACTCACCCAGTTAACGTTCAACTTCACCTCTCTCTCTCGCTCTCAAATTCAGTTGCACGTACTACAAGTAGTTCCTTCCGCAAACGCGGAAGGAACTACTTGTCCACGTTGGCCGGGCGCGCCCAGCCTGAAAGCTTCAACGTGGACTTTCTAGGTGCGCCACTGTCGACTTGCTTTCGCAAGCAAAAAGTAAAGAAAAAAAACAAGCGCTTTAGGAGAGCAGACGGCGGAGGAAAGACTTTTCTTTATAGGGACTTTACGTTTGGCGCGTCGTATGCGCCAAAATCGGAAGTAGTGGCGTCTACGTCAACATCCAAAATCAAATTTGAACTGTGCGCCACGGTGACGTTCAGTAGGCAGACCTTTGTGGACACGCCCCGCTCCGCCGTAGCCTTCGCAGTGCAAGTCATTGAAGAAGGAACGGAAGCACCGCTTACGCGATGTTTGATTGCCAATGACTCCGCTTCTGATGAACGCATTGAAGTACTTTTTGAGGGAAATTATTTCTGAAATAGTCTAATTTAACTTCAAATGCACTTCTCGACTTCGATAAAAAAGTTGCAGTGGCTTAGCTCAGCTATGCCAGGATATACGTAGCGTTAGCAAACGTTCAGCTGATTATTCTTAGCTTATTCTTAAGATTATTCTTAAGATAAGATTATTCTTATGAGTCAAGCTTCTCCGTTCTTCTGCGCTGTTGAGCAGCATTTGCGCTCTCCTTCTCCATGGCTATACCACACAGGCAAACGCCAGTCAGAAGCGCAGCGGCTCCAGCGCAGTGTCAGACGGTGACTGCACAGCGAGCGCGCGCCGGCGACAGTGCGTCTACCACGGCTACGACGTCACTCCTCTGGAATGCGCAGACCGGCGGCGGTGATCTGCGCGCGGCGGCGGCGGAGTGCGCGAGACGTGCCGGCTCCGGTAGCTCCGGTGCGCAAGCCGTGTGACATCACTGATCCTTGCACATGCGCAGCACGGCTCTTGATGTGCCGCGCGAAACGGGCTTGGCTAGGCCAGTGTAGCTAACGCTACAAAAACTGGTTCAGGGCCCCTTTAGAGCGAAGCCTTCTTCGTACCCTCTTCCTCCCACTTTGGTGTCCGTTTCTAATTGATATAGACTTTCTGCAAGCCTACTCGACATGTGCATATTATATGACACCGAGTGGAAGCTGCCATTCAATTAAAGAGAAAAAAAAGGGGGAAAAAAGAAATGAAATTACACCATGTCCGATGGTTGGTTTCGAATCCCTCAGCCCGGTGCTCTAGACCATTAGGCCACCGACACATGCCTCAAAAAGGCGGAATAAAAACACGCTTACGAATTTCCTTCGGGAAAGCCAGCGCTTTGAGACGCTTGGCCCGTTAGCATTGTGACGATTTACTTATAAAAAGTGAGTGCGCGCATCTTCTATAGCTGACGATCAAGGGAGAAGTTACGGGACGCGTTCGTCGGCGAAATTGGCTGCGCGTCTCCCATCGCACGGTGGCGCTGTGCGCGTTTCTACAAGGTCGAGCACGTCGTGTCTATAGTGATTGAAAAGCTGTTTCAAAGCCGCATACAACTTCCGCTTACTCTGCCAGGTCCACCATGGTGGCAGAAGGACGCGTTCGTCACTAAAATCTGCAACGCGTTTCCTGCCGTAATGCGCCATTGTGCCTAGCTGGTTCACGAAAGTTTCCCGTACATGGATTCCCAAAATGTGTGGGATCTGCATACTTCTTTTCTGTTACATATTTCGAGATTCAACAAACTCAATTAAAAGCCATTCTGAGTGAATAATAGAAAATGAAATGATGCAACTTAGCTGCTCGTCTGCAGATAAAAGAACGGCATATGTATACTCCCCTCTGGGGAAAAGGCGAGCGCTCGACAATACCAAACCTATGGACGATGAAAACAGGAACAAATTCACTCTTCAAATAAGAAAACAAACTTGCGCGCCGCGCTGGTAGGGCTGACAAAATCCCCATCATTCACGGCTGGCGGGTGCATTCAGTCCGTGCAAGCTATACTACTATTTATAGTGCAACACTGACCAAAGAGAACCAGAACCGTGAGTCTGCCCCCGCCCGAAGTTCTTTCAAACGCAGACCAACCATGAGGGCTCCTTTATTATATCTTCGGACCTTTCCACCCTGGTGTGTACGATTCTCATTAAAGGGGCAACGCGAAGACGCGCGAGCTTCTTCATATATGTGCAATACCGGGCAGCAGCTTGCGCTCCGCGAAAACGAGCTGCGCGCGCCAGCTATCCGCCCAGACCGAGCCCAAAAAGAGCGCGTGCGTACTGTGCCGACAACATCGCGGTGGCTGTGACGCGTCGGTGATGGAAAATGTCGAAGACCGTAGCGGTCAAAAGCGTTGTTGGCAAGCGCTGTTGTTGACACGCGGGGAATTCCCTTTTACAGAGCGTCAATTCCTCAAGGCGGAAAAAAAAAAAAAAATCACACCGTGTAAAGGCAAGGGACATATAACTGAAACGAACACACAAGGCGATCTGCATCTCTCTTTTCGTTAAGCTCATTGATTTTACACGGTGTTTTTTGAGCGTCACAATCAAACCAGTTTTACCGAATTCCTGCTTTAGTGAATACATTCCTTGACTGAGACAATCTCCTCCGCATCCCATTATTTTAGCCGCCAGACAAAAGCATACAACAATGTCGTCGCCAGAAAGAGCAAGCAAAACCGCACGGAAGAAACCGAAGATGTCCACGAAATAGAAAACTCGATCGGTCAATCCTTTATGAAACAATCATTTATGTGCACGCCTCTGAATCGGCAACTAATTTGCTACCGGCTGATCCCCGTACCATAAATAGATCAATGATAAAAGAATGCTAACGTGAGATGAAATGACCCTATTACGTCGAAAGGAAGTTTTCACAAACGTGCGTGGATAGTCAAGGGATATATAAAACAACGCGCACGTTCACACGTGCTGCGACAATCAACAGACTCCCATGCTTTCAGCCAATCGGTGTGTCCGGGTTTTTAAACATACAACGCATGTCGCGAATTTCCTAACTACTATAAATGGAAAGCTTTGCTTCCCCCAACTCCGTACGCGATGGCCTCTTTTTGTGGTGTGAATAACCTGTTTCCCTTATTAAGCAATTTCAATTACGCCTATTCTGACGACAAAAAATAAATGCTGTTCTAGTGTCATTAAAATGCGAGGCAGTGGCTTGTAATCAGGCGACACACGCATCATTAGAACACTGAGAAGGAAACACACACACACACACAGCAGACAACAAGAAGAACGGGCATGTGAGGCTAATACTACTGAACTCTTCCCGCCCCTCGCGCAGCCAATTTATGCCCCAGGCGAGCGAGCTTATGCTCGCTCTCTACTGGGGCAGAATGTTCCTCGAGGCTGTCATTTTTTGCGTGGCTTCCGACAGACATTCTGACACGGCGATGTACGCTGAAATTGCGCAGCATTTTCTCCTCGCGCTAATCAGCGCACGCCCAGAAGGGCTTCCGCTGTGGCCAGTTTTTGCAGTTTTCAATCTTCCTCCCTGAGCACGCACAGACTGCGCGCAGGGCTGTTTCTACCCCGTCAAAGCCGGACAACGTCCACGAAATATGCGCGGCAAGAGCGTACAGTTACCGACACTTAAAACTTACTGGCCGACCTGTACATCAGATCGAACGTGACGTCGTAAGGCCTCAGAATAAGAGCACGCGCGCGTCTTTAAAATGTCACACAATGTGGCGGCTCGCGCTCATCACTAATTGTCATTCCCCGTACGCACGGCATTGTGTCCCGTCGGATGAACAAAATATCGGCCAGTAGATGTCGGCCTTGAAGTAGATGCAGCACAGTTCTAAAGGAAACACGTGTAGCATGTCAGAATCGAGCAAGCACAATCGCCATCATGATGATACTCAGTATTTGTTCTTTCAACGGAGGAAAAAAAAAAAGTCGCAGTTTCGCCCGAAAGGCGAAGCATCAATTGCGATAGCAAATTAGTAGAGAGCTATACGGAGTAAGGATGGTAGTTTTATCGGCTGTATAAACTTGGACAGATTCGCTTACTAACTGAATTAACAAGCATGGTGTCAGCGCGCACAAGCAAACATGAATAGATCCCACTCGACGACCGCAGACAACCGCTTCCAAAACGCCGGCATGAGCAAGCGCAGCAGCAGCAGCAGCAGCGAGCGGGCGAAGGTTCGTGCGGTCTATCGCTTCAACGGAAATTGAGCGGCGAAAGCACAGCGCATACAAAGCTATGACCCGTCTGCAGATCGCTTTCAAGATCCGCAGCCGCGCAAAGTACAAGTGCGCAGTTGCGGGCAGAGTAGAAGCCGCACCCCCTCCCTCCCGTGCTGCCTTCCCGCTTTCCTCCTTTCGCGAGCATGACTGAGTCGCCAGTTCCCCTGGCGTCGTTGGTGCCGCAGCACAACGTCGCCTCCCCTCCCTCCCTCCCATTCATCCCCCCACGAACTTTCGCACGACGGTCGCGTTCACTCTCCGTGAAAGAGCGCGTCCCTCGCGCGCTTTCACTCGCACATACAGCATACGGCGCGCGGCGACGATTTTATCGCCCTTCGACTTTCTTCTTCTTTCTCAGGTTTTACATGCCAAAAGCAGTTCTGATTATGAGGAACGCCGTAATGGAGGGCTCCGGATTAATTCTGACCACCTGGGGTTCTTTAACGTGCACTACAACGCAAGCACACGGGCGCTTTTGCATTTCGCCTCCATCAAAATGCGGCCGCCGCGGCCGGGATTCGATCCCGCGATCTCGTGCTCAGCAGCGGCCCTTCGACTTTATACGGAACCTCACGGCGACGGCGACGACGGCATAAACCCGCTTGGGGTGTCCATATAATTGCTATCGCAATAAAGGCAAGAGAGAGCGCCATATGACAATCTATAAAAGCCTAGTCATAAAAATAAGACGGAAGAATCTTGGGAAGAAGCCACGGATGAACGCAAAACACTCAGTGGCGATTTAGCGGTAAATAAGAGAGAGATGCGTTAGCATTACGTCGCACCACTTTGAGGTCCCGGATGCATGATTTAAACCGGGTTCACCACATTGGAGGGCAAAGTGTTTATCAGTAGCTCACTCGACACACGTCCTGCCTCTTCGAGGAACGAAGTGCAACTGACGGTGGTCCGCAGCAGACCATCGTCGGTTGCGCTTCTTAAGCTCTGCCATCCCCTGTCTACGTGACCGGCTTCCCACACTTCACACACACACACGTTTTCCCCACTTTGACACTCCTATATAATGCTAACGCTAAGACTAGGAAGAAGCATGATGTGAGGCCGATGGCCTCGGCAAGGAACCTTTACTGACGCTGCCCCTCTTTCCCTTCGGGGCCCATCTGCGCGCTGGCTCTTGGGAAGTAAGCCCTCCAAGGTCGCCGAGCCTTTAAGTGTGTTGTTTGGTTTGTGGTAGCTATTAGTGACGCCCTCTTCACAAGCGGCCCACGCTCTCCGCTCCACTCCGCTAGAAATTACCGCTCGCTTATCACCTGTTAAGTACCTATTTCCCGCGGGCCTTTTCTTTGTATTTTTTTTTTAATGACTAGGCTTCAAGACGGTCACGTGACGCTCCCTCCTAGCCTTTTCCTTTCTCCAATGGAAAAGCACCCAAGCACGTGATGGCAAGCTGTGTTTTCTAGTCACTGCGAACGGCTGCGCCGGATTCGTCGTCCGCGCTTGTCTGTTGCGCCACTCACCAGCCCATTAGGAGGTTGTAACACGCGGATAAACGTGCGGACGGCTCCGTCTGTAGCAATGCCGTTGCAGCAGCGGCAACAATGTTTTCAGGTATTGAGGCCCCGAACTCAGCGAGCAGAAAGCGAGCGGTATGGGCTGGAGAAAGCGGCGGAAATTCCTGCGGCCAGCGGCACTCAAATTTACCACGAACCAAGCCACGTACGGTGTGTACTACCGGCGATACATTACTCGAGGAGAACTTCCACCGGGAAAAAAAAAATAAAATAAAAAGACAGTAAACATTTAGCTAACCAACAAAATTGAATTATTGTTAACTAATTACTTCAGGTACGTATTGCAACAGATTAAACAAAATCGGTAAGTTCAAGGGCACGACCACTAAATTGGAACGAATTTATAGCTATAGCGACAGTGTTTAGATAAAACGCCGTCAAACTTGCAACAAAATGCACAGATCTACTTTAACATAACGCATTCATAAGAAGTGCAGGACAAGTTTAACTAAATCACTAATGCATTTCGTAGCGCAATTTTGGAACGCATGCTTCAAAATTCGTGCCAGACTTGAAATAAGTGCATATTGTTTGCAAAATACATAAATTGCAATATGTGACCTAACGTAATTAATATAAAAAAGTTTACATATTTTATTTAGTCAATTATGAATTTCGATTACTCGTGAAAGTTACGTCTGCCTCTTCCAGTAATCCAGCTTAAGAACTGCGTTATCTGCCACATACGGTTTTTAAACAATCGCACATTAATAAAAAAAGAAAAAAAAACAACCTGGGTGGTGGGGGGGGGGGGGGGAAATCGGGGATTTTTGTTATGAACAGAACGCGTTCGTTCGCGGCAACGTCACAAAGTGGGTGGTATGCAAAAGTTGTGAGAACGGCAGGGAGAGAGCAGCCAATCAGCAAGCGGTGCCCTCCCCGGAAGCTTACGTGCCTCGACCAAGGTGGTACGTAAGCTTCCGGGACAATGTACTACTTGGGGACAATACACTGCTTGGGGAGAATATACTGCTTGGGGACAATATACTGCTTGGGGACAATATACTGCTTGGGGACAATATACTGCTTGGGTACAATATACTACAAAACGAAATGTTTCTCGCTTTCTAATGAATAAAATTTTTATTCGAAAAAGAAGTGTCTTTTTTTCTTCTCATGCTTCTCTCCAGAGAAAAATGATTTCTTCTGTATCAGTACATTACTCTTCCAGAATACCGAAAACACCACTCTAACCGCGACAAGAAGCTTGGCAAGCCAGAAAGAAACGAAAAACACAGAAGGCGAGTGGCGACGTCACCTTGAAGTTCCTGCACCAGCTCACCGTGACGTCATGGATTTTGACAGCGTCTTCTAGGTCTCAGTTAATTCTTTAGCGATAAAGATTGACTACATTGTGTTCTAAAGGAGCCCAAGACTGAATATGGGAAGTTTCGCGAAAGTTTACTGAGCCAACGTGGCCCAAATACGAAAAATACCTTTAGAAGTCGTGACGTCACACTGAAGTGCTGACGCCGGAGTTACCGCGCGAAATTTAAAAAAAAATTAACTTTGAGCTTCATTTTCTCTTCGAATAATGGACCTATTGCAGTGTAATTAACGACAGCAGAGATTTTGAAGAATACTTTAAAGTTGATTTATTGTTTTGCTTTAGTGTGCCTATAAACACGTTCTCAAATAGTAATTTGTATGACTTCTACAATTTAGTGCTATTAGTTTATCTGCAGGGTCGCTAAGTGGTGTCGTGCACCACGGGGGAAAAATAAAAGAGCGAAGGGCACAGTGGCGCGCGTTTTAAGAGGCAACAACATGTCGTTGCATCGAAATCTCCAACTGGGCCCCCGGGTCTCGGCGCGTCAGAGAGAGCTGTTCAACGCGCTGTTCCTTTCGAGAAACGAAAGCGACGCCGGAATTCGCTTTGTGCCGTCTCTTCAAACGCATTTCGCGCCTCCAACCGCTCTGTTTCCTCCTCGAGCAACGTAAGAACCGAAGCTCCCATTGCAAGCGCCATTTTATCGAATTAGACAATGGATTGGATCCGAACGTGCCATTCCATAGCCGCCGTTTGGATCCAATCCAATCCACCAGACGTGTAATGCGAAGCCAGTCTCGTAGTGAGCGAGTGATCGCTCGAACGGAGCACCTATAGTCGCGTTCTACTCCTAGCAGACGACGTGCTCGGTTTCAAAACGATTGACAGGGGCGTGTCGTCATTTTGACGTCACCAAAAACGTGGCCGCGCCCCGCGGCTGACGACGTAGCGCGGCCTAGGTATTCTAGCCACTGTAGCCTAGGCCAATCGCGTGAGGCGAAACTGAAAGCGCGTTCCGAACAACGATCTCCGATCACGACCCTGGTATTGACACGTGTACTTATTTATCATTTTCTCGGGGACTGTATTTCACCCGCTAACAACTTAAAGTTATCGCTCAGCGCAAGACGCGCTTGCATGATTTGGAACTTACTCGAATGTTATCGTTGATTCTATCGGTTGTGTTGTTCTCGCCATACCTTTTTGATCAGATTGTACACGCGACACGAATTGTGCAGCAGTTCCTGGAAGGCACGCGGGCACCAGCGATTACCCTGTCTCGAGTCGTGTATAAAAGCCGACGCGCTTGACCCGCAGATCAGAATTTCGACGATCGCCGACTGTACTTGCAGCTATCGTTGTGCTTTGAGCGTAGCCTGTTTTTCTGGGCACACGTTCGCCCAATAAAGAGTTAGTTTAACAATACACAGTTTTTGCTACTGTGTTCTTCATAGTCACTACAACGTGAGAGTATTATGACTCCCTTTACCTTCCTAGTTTTTTCGCATAAAAGAGCACAATTAAAGTTTAAAAATTATTTTATTCCAGCACATTCAATATTTCAATTATCAGCCTATTTTATGTGCACTTGAGGGCCTGTTGCAACGTGCCTAAAAGCACCTATTTCTCTGCCTTCCTCGACTTCGTTTTCCTTCCATGTACACCCATTCTATATCTCTAACAGACGTCCACGTTATATCCGGATCCGAAAAAAAAAATATTACATGTACGGTTTATCTCTTATATTCACACGAAATAATAATAACAAAGAAAAAAAAATACATCTGCTCTGAAATAGAGACTTTCCCACAGAACACGTATACGGTTCGAACGTAATTATGTAACCGATAACGAAATGAATCGAAGTCATCGAAGAATATGTTCAAGAGTTTGAAACTCAAATGCATGACGCGGCAAACTATTGACGAGCGCGGCTCGTCTGCGGCAAGCAAGGCAGGAGAAGCTCTGGCTTGGGTGAGTATACGGCTCGTGTTTGGTGATATTGCTACAAACAGCTAGGACGAGTAGAGCTTGGACTTGGCAGTTACAGGGAGCCACGGCAGTCCGTTCCCTCTACAGTGAAGAGAAGGTACGCTGTTGTGCCCAGCGGCGTTCTAACCACAGCGTCATCTCTTTTACTTGCATCTATTGTTTTTCATTTATTTATTTATTTTATTGTTATTTATTTCTGCATTTCCAGCTGTAACACATTCAGAAACATAGTAGCCGAGACCATCTCTACCTCGGTCTCTCCACAGCAACCCATGTATAACAGAACAGAAACACCAGCGACGGAGTTCAACGATAAAGCCGGGCACACTTTCTAAGCGAACAACCTCGAGAGAGTCGGTCGATCACACTGTTTTAAGAGACAACGGTGCCTGCGCGAGGGGAACTCGACGAGGCAAGACGCTCCCGCTGTCTGGCCAAGTCGTCTTTCCAAGGGTGAGCGTTCTCACCACGTCAAGGAGTGTATTCCCCTCCAGCATGGCTTAGCAAGGCGGTGCGATGCGGCGCATATGCGCACGAGAAGAGGCACAGCAAACATTTCTCGCCTACAAGAATGCGAAAGCAGTTCAATGTTCGTTGTGAGACGCGGCCACAGTTTTTTGCTCACACGCTAAGCGTTAACACGATCAGACTTTGGAGCGCTGCAATGCCAATGCCGGCGACAGCGAAGATTTTTTGGAAAACCAATATCGGTAGAGTGAAGCGAGGAAATAAAGTTTAAAATGAATCAATCAATCATTTACCGTTGCCCAGGAACAACCGGAGGTCAGAATACTGGCGTACAGAGAAATAAATAAAGAAAGTAAGACAACTAAGACGAAACGTTATCGCATAAAACGTGGAACGAAAAGAAAATAACGGGGTAAACAAGTACATAGTGAGCAAAAATTTTGCAATAACACAAATTTGGGAGACGGAGTACACTGCAGACACACACAATAGGCGACACAATGAATAACGGTGTTTGAACACCAGGCGATGGCTCGAAGTGCACATTCGATGGGGTGACATAATTACGAAAGGAGAGAGAAACCATAAAAGGACAGAAGAGGAGTGCAGCTAGAAAGGCTCAATAGGAAGCACGAAGCTCGGAACAGAAAGAAGACAACCCATTTTGAAAGATGTCAAGGCGGAGAAAATGACTGTTGTATGTATATATTGCATTCTGTAGAAAGGCGAGCGTCTGCTGAAAGAGGCAGGGACGTGGAAGGGTCCACGTTCCCTGGTAGTATTCAGCGGAACCCACACCTTCTGTGCAATGTGCACCCAAGCACAGAATTATTGACAACGCGCAAGAACCGTAGCCATTAACTGATCGGATCTCCGTGACTATTAAGTAGGATCGCATACACTGCAAAGACAACTTCTGGCGTCACTTTGGCACCATTCAACATAAGCGCCGTAAACGCGTAGAAACGTCGGGTGCCCTCTCGCAGCCAGCACACCTTGCCGAGCAGAGAGAGAGAGAGAGAGAGAGTGTGAGTGTGAGTGTGAGTGTGAGTGTGTGTGTGTGTGTGTGTGTGTGTGCTTTAACCTCACTAAAGCTCTTAACAGGGTTAATCATCACGTCCTGTTTGACAAACTTTAGTCTTATGGTATAACCGATCCTGCGTTAACATTCTTAAAAAATTACTTGCTTGACCGGCAATACACAGTACATGTAGCAAATACTTTCTCTGTAACAAAACATTAAAGTTGTCCGTCCGTCCGTCCGTCCGTCCGTCCGTCCGTCCGTCCGTCCGTCCGTCCGTCCGTCCGTCGTCCGTCTGTCTGTCTGTCTGTCTGTCTGTCTGTCTGTCTGCCTGTGATCATTGCGTTTTATACGCAGATGAGATAACCATATCTTTATCTGATAAATCTATTACTGCTTTTTTGGAACCAATAGATCTGAATCTGAATCTCCTGTGTGAGCCTAAAGGCGCAGCTAGCATCGTGCGCAGCTAATCAAGAAAAAACCTATCAAAACGCTTTAATATGTCTAATTCATAATCCCAATGCTTTAACAAAAATGTTCTTATACGTATCAGCCACGCAATTTGTTTGGCAGTAGACTTACATCGCAGCGAAACACATGTAAGCGGCACCGTCGTATCCGTCGCCCAATATATACGGTCACCCCGTCGCTGTGTACCATATTGGTCTCTCGAAGCTTTGTCCGGGTCCGGCTTTGTTTCGGCAGCGCGATTCGTGTGGTTTAATTTTGTATCTCTCTGTCCACGCGGAATAGTACATGCGCGGCACGGATAGCAAGGACGCGTCAGATGCGGTGCCGGCATAAAAAAAACGCGCACCCAGTTGCACATCGCGGCGCACACGCTAAACAGCCACTGTCAATTGTGTTTCATCATCAGCCTATACTTATCTCCACTGCAGGACGAAGGCCTCTACCTGCGATCTCCAATTACCCCTGTGTTGCGCTAGATGATTCCAAGTTGCGCCTGCAAATTTCCTAATTTGATCCCTCCACCTAGTCTTCTGCCGTCCTCGACTGTGTTTCCCTTCTCTTGGTATCCATTCTGTAACTCTAATGGACCCCCGGTTATCCATCCTACGCATTACATGGCCTGCCCAGCTCCATTTCCCCCCCTTAATGTCAATTAAATTATCGACTATTGCTCTCCGATCCACACCGCTCTCTTCCTGTCTCTTAACGTTAGACCTAACATTGCAAGTTACCTATCTGCAAGATCATTCTTTGTGTTAACTGACGATGGCCCGATTACGCGACGCTATACCAGCAGAGGCGTTCCTCAAGGCGGTGCTCTCAGGCCGACGCTATTCAACCTCGCTCTTCTTGAACTTGCTGAATACTTACCAACTACCGTCAAGATTTCAATATACGCAGACGACATCTGCGTCTGGACTTCGGCAGTCACACTTCCTCACACACGTGCGCGGCTTCAAAGAGCAGCAACTTTGACAGCGAGCTACTTGTGTAAACAAGGTCTCAGCATATCACCAGAAAAATGCGCACTAGTGGCATTTACTCGCAAACCAATGACGCCTTATGTCATCTCAATCAATGGGCGGACCATTTCCTATGTCAGAACCCACAGGTTTCTTGACGTAATCATTGACCGAGATCTCTGTTGGAGCCCGCACGAGGCCTACATGAAACGGCGCCCGACGGCAACTTCTCAGTTGTTTAAATAATTGACAGGAAAGACGTGGGGGATGTCAGTAGACGCAATGCTGAAACTCTACAGAGCTCTCTTTCTCGGTTTTTTAAGATATAGTCTACCTGTACTGAACAACACTTGCAATACAAATATTCGTGTTTTGCAGGCAGAACAAGCTTTGCCCAGATGCACGTCAACAGAGGCAACTATTACGATTGCTCGGGACCATCCGATGCAAACTCACATTACGGTGGAAGCCCTGAGAACGCACATAAGATATTTTGCACGTGCCCCCTATCACCACTTTGCAACACTACCTTCACACAGGCGTCAAGCATCGTTCTCTAAAACTATCATCAAGTACAACGACAAACTTCCCTCGGGCTTCACCGCTGCATCTAAACCATCGATACCCCCGTGGTGTCTTATTAGCCCCACAGTACATCTCAGTGTACCAGGAATCAATAAAAAAATCTGAGCTGTCGTCACCTGTGCTGAAACAACTGTCTCTGCTTCTTCTGCACGAGAGGTATGGGGAAAGTGTACATATTGTTACGGGTTATTCTGTTAAGAGAGGGTTTATGGGGCACGACGTAACCGACGGTCTTGAGCGCCAGCCTAGGTTCCGTGATCCCTTGGCAAAAACGTCCTTTTCTTCCACACCTCGTATCTGCGTCCCACTACAGCTTATGGCACATACCCAAATAGCACAACACTTTCACGCTTGTAACACATCCCCCCGCGCAGACGAAGCCCACCGGGCAAGTCAAACAGCATCTCGAGGGGTAAAGGGCTTCAAGCGGGCAACATGAGTCACTTCAGTCTTTGAAGAGCGTCGACCATTTGAATGGAGGCGCGCTATACGGTAATTCAATTCGCTTATACGCTCTAGAACAACATAAGGTCCAACATAATGTGCCAGTAGTTTTTCGCACAACCCACGTTTTCTTGTTGGCGTCCATAGCCACACTAAGTCACCTCGATCATATGTGACGTGTCGGCGTCGGCGGTCGTAACGTGCCTTTGAGCGATCTTGTGAAGCAAGAGTGCGCAAATAAGCAAGGCGTCGGGCTTCTTCTGCACGACAGATGGTCTCAGATATGCAGGCATCATCGTGGTTCATAAATGGGAAAATCGTATCAAGCGTATAACGTGGCGGCCGGGCGTAAAGGAGAAAGACGGTGCTGTAGCCGGTAGTTTCGTGCTGGGCGGTGTTGAATGCATAAGTAACGAAAGGTAGAACACTGTCCCAGTTCTTGTGATCTGTTGAGACGTACATGGACAACATTTTCGTGAGAGTTATGTTGGTGCGTTCCGTAAGGCCGTTCGTTTGGGGATGGTACGGCGTAGAGTGTCGAAAACTTGAACAACATAGACGAAGCATCTCTTCCACGACATCTGCAGTAAACATGTCGCCCACGATCGCTAATAACGACTTTAGGAGACCCGTGTCGGAGAATGATAAATCGTAGCAAGAAAAGGCACACGTCAGCTGCAGTAGCCGATGGTATTGCAGCCGTCTCACAGTAGCGTGTCAGGTGGTCAGTGCATACAACGATCCAACGATTTCCGTTAGAGGACCGTGGAAACGGGCCGAGAAGGTTGACGCCGACTTGCTCGAATGGAGTCCGTGGGGGTGGAACAGGGTGTAGTCTACCAGGAGGAGTACTTGTGGGACGCTTGCGACGATGACATTCGTTGCAGCTAGACACGTACTGCCGCGTCGTCTGACGCATATTAGGCCAGTAAAATCTTTCTTGAAGATGGCAAAGTGTTCTAGCTGCTCCCAAATGCCGGAGGTTGGGTCATCATGCATAGCCCGCAAGAGGGAAGTGCGTAGACTTTTCGGGACCACGAGGAGATATCGTGAACCTGTGGTAGAATAGTTCTTCTTATATAAAAGCCCATCACGTGTGCAAAAGCGATTGGCTGTTGATTTCTTTTTGGCAGCTAGCAGTTGCTTTAAAGTGTCGTCGTTTTGCTGCTCAGTCTTGAAGGTATTCAGATTAGGAAATGCTGGCTCCAAGGCTACGATGTAGTGGCCGAAGTTGTCCGCGTCACAGTCCGTTGTGGGAAGCGGTAGCCGCGAAAGGCAGTCTGCGTCGGTGTGCCGTCGACCGCTTTTATAGGAAACGGTGAAGTCGTACTCTTGTAGACGGAGGGTCCAACGTGCAAGCCTACCAGATGGATCACGCAGATTGACGAGCCAGCACAAAGAGTGATGGTCTGCGATGATGGTGAAAGGGCGTCCGTACAAGTATGACCGAAAGCGCTGTACTGCGAAAATCACTGCGAGACATTCCTGTTCCGTGACGGTGTAATTGCGCTCGGGCTTGCTTAGAGAGCGACTCGCGTACGCTACGACGTGTTCTTTGGTGTCGAAGCGTTGGATAAGAACAGCGCCGACACCAATACCGCTAGCATCCGTGTGTAGTTCTGTTGGAGCCGCAGGGTCGAAGTGTTTGGGAACGGGATGGGACGTCAAACGGAACTTCAGCTCACGAAAAGCAGACGCACATTCTGGGGTCCAGTCAAATTGAACGCCTTTCTGAAGCAGACACGTCAGTGGATGCGCAATGTGAGCAAATCCGGGAATAAACCGACGGAAGTATGAGCAAAGGCCCAAGAAGCTTCGCAGCTCTTTTACTGAGCGAGGTTGTGGAAAGGCTTCGACCGCAGCCGTTTTCGCTGGATCAGGTCTTATGCCTTCTTTGTCCACTAGGTGGCCTAGAACCAGCGTTTGGCGTTCGCCAAAGCGACACTTCTTGGAATTTAATACCAATTAAGCGTGCTTTGCCTAGGCACTCTAGCGCTTAACAGAATAACCCGTAACAATACTTATACTGATGGTTCCACAAACCTCCAGTGTTCGTCCGGTGCTGTGATTGTCCCAGCAAGAGCTATTGCCATCAGCTTCAGGACTGAACACCTAACGACATCGACATCTGCGGAACTAGCTTCTCTTCGCGCTGCACTTTGTTTCGTCAATCGGGAACCACCTCGACAATGGTCAATATTCAGTGACTCAAAGACAGCCCTACAATCTGTGCTATCAGCTCTGCGTCGCGGGTCATACGAACAGCTCGTATTCGATATTAGATACCTACTCCATACATCACATGAGAAAGGACACCACGTGACATTTCAGTGGCTGCCAAGTCACTGCGGCGTCATAGGGAACGAAGACGCCGATAATGCCGCTCGGGCAGCTCTTGAAGACACACAGGAAGAGGCCATACCAGTCTCACGGTCCGACGCAGCCAGCAGACTTCGAGTGCTTGCACAGGAGATCACGCTCTCTCTATGGTGCACACCAAGCAGCCAGAACAACAGGAGCAATCGTCAATACCACCTGCCCTCTTTGATGCATCTCTGTATGCCAACTGGACTCCGCCGAAGAGAGCCCACTATGCTTTATCGCTTATCTCTAGGGGTGGCATTCACGAAATCTTATTCATTTCTCATTGGAATGGCCGACAACGCTTTTTGCAATGCCTGTCTTTGCGAGCTAGAACACATTCTATGCGACTGTCCTGATTATAATGCTCCGAGACAGTCCCTGGCGTTCGTTCTAGCGCACCTTGACAATAGACCAATGTCAATTGAAATAATTCTCACGTGTCGTCGACAGAAGACATCGCAGCTGAAGGCGACGAAGGGACTACTTAGGTTTTTAAAAGAAACGGGCTTGGACAAGCGGCTGTGACAGTGGTGGTGTCACGTACCACGCAAGAGTGACGGATGTGTGTGCTGTGCTATGTGCTCTCTCTCTCTCTCTCTCCTCCCCATCTTTCATTCTCCCTCATCCCGCTCCCATGTGTAGGGTAGCAAACCGGTTGTGCTGAACTGGTTAACCTCCCTGCCTTTCCTTCTCCACTCTTCCTTTCCTTAACATTTTTCGTTCCATCGCTCAATTGTCTTTACACCAAACTTTAACTTCGCTACGAGGGGAAAGCTGGCGCAGACATTTCACAAAGGTTTGTATTATTATAATGCTCGGAGAACACTATTAAAATTCAGTTTAAGTTCAATTCATTCTTTCGAATTAACCAATTTAATACAATATCTTTCCAACGTATCGCCAGTTTCTGTTTAAACAAGCAGCGCGGTCATTTCTTCTGCGTCGCTTAGAGAGAGATAGAGAGAAATTTACTGAGGAAAAATAGGGTTATGGGGGCCGGAGGATAGGTCCTGAGTCCAGGAGAAAACATTTAAAGGAGACATGCCGTACGAAGTGTCATTGATGAAACCCCCCTTGGTAAGGAAGCGCTTTACTACAAAAGATTTTAGTTTACCAATGTGTCAGGGGTGTACAAGGCTCCAGACCGAAAGCTCTCGTTTTCAGCATACCCGCGAACGCGAATAGCGTCGAACACCGCCGGCTCTACGGACACGCCGGGCTACCGCAACTAGCGTGCGCGCGAAGGCGTTTAAGTCGGAGCGTATATCGGTACCTTGAGGACTGTCACAGGGTCGATTCACACAAAGGCGTTATTGAGAACGTTGCCACTTTTTTCTCGGAGCGTGACGTAGTAGTGACGTGACCGCAATGGCGTTATGGGCCACCGCAAACTCCTCGATTAGCTTTCGAAACATTACGCAATCCTGGCGTTTTTTACAGCGAAGCTGTTAGGCTCCAGTTGGTCGGGATATTTCACGGCGTCATCCTCAGGGAAAGAAAAAAAAAAAAAACCTTCAGCGATTGAAGCGAAAAGTGCATACATTCTTTGGTATCACGCATGCAACATACAGCACAGCATTCGTTTCAATAAAGAACGAGCACAAAACAAGCATCAAAACCACATCATTGATGATAAGGCGCTGCTGCTAACAATGCGAAGCACGTAGCGCTCCCCGCATACGTTTCCCGGGAAAGATTACTGTTGCGCAAGCTGCCGCGGCGACGGCAGCTTGCGACGTGGGGAGTGACGTCACTAGCCTTTCATATATAAAATAACCAGCCTAGCAACTGATTTCATTGTTGTCGCAGCACCGCTATGGGTAGGCAACGCATAGTTGGAACTGCCGAGGAGCAGCATGAATACGAGGAGTGGCAAAGGGAAAAGAAACGACAATGCGACCAGCGGCGGCGTGCAGCCGCTGGTCGTATTGCCGTGACATTCCAGCACAGGGGAAGTCCGCACGTCCACATTCTCCTGGGGCTGAATAATGCGCCGGAGGAGGAATTGAGCAATAAGGCATTGCATACCCCCTCCGTAGTTGTAGTGGTGGTTTTTCAACAGCTTCGCTGGAAATCCACTTTCGCAGGACCGGGATGGCGAGTCAATTTTTTTAATATTGCTAAAAAAAAAAACTGCCACGAAAGAGCCGGGTATTTCGCTCTTGAGCGGGCAGCACATTTTCCCATGTCGGGAATTATACGGTCGCCAGCGAAAAAAAAAAAAAAAAGCGAGGTTTATTGCTCGAAAATACGTCACGCGTTCGTGTTCTGCTGAGCTGACGTATATCGTCACCCGTTGCAAGTGACAGAATGCATTACTCGGTCAAACGACAGCTGCGCGCCAAAGCGTTTGTTTTCGAACTCGTGGCAGCGTGAACGATCTTGAGCGGCGCACGTTCGACGGCCACGTAATCTCATGAAACATAAGTCAGAGCCCTTATTCTGGACATTCCGCCATTTTCTACGAGGCGTGACGTAGACGCGACGCTTACAAAATGGCTCTGATGGCCCCAATTAGCTTTCGTAACGTGACGCAAATTTGACGTTTCGCCAAAGAAACTGTAATGTAGGCACTGAACTTAGCGTTCTTGATAAAACAAAACAGGTTTCCTTCCCAGTAAGAATAAAGCAGCGAGCTCAAAGCGTAGGATTATTCCATCAAAATCGTTTCTCGCTTCCATCGTCTGCATGCACACGAGCTGTCGTCTGCTTCATTTAGCTCGGATGCGTGTCCTCGGGAAACGGAATGAGTCATCGTATATTGGCGCCCACGCGCTTGCTTTCTACCTTGAGACAACATACGCGACCTACCAGCAGTGTTGTACACGTTCCTCTAAAGCATGGACGAAAGCTAGTTCCTCGTTCCTTGCCAATTTTGAAACGAGTTCCCGTTACAAGTTCCTTTAATGCGAAAGGAACGCGTTCCAGTTACACTTCGAACATTGGAACGTGCCATTACATTAACGTTACATTCGATTTTTTAAAATTAAAATATAGTGTTGCATGATCCTGAGGCGAAATAAAGTGAGCAGTTTTAAACTCACATCGAACTAAGTATATTATACGAATTTGAACATCGCCGGCAGCAGATTACCTGGATATAAAAAGAATCCAAAAAAACGCTCCTAGACAAATTTGTTTAGGGAGCACCGTACATACTCCAGACATCTCTAACTGCAACTTTGGTGCCCGTCTATTACAAGTGCAACACATATGGCACTTTCCACTTTGGTCTTCAAATGGGCAGTCAGGATACTGCGCTTCAGATGTGCAAATAGAAAGTTACTCGCATGCACCAATATAATTAAATTTCTTGCACAAGAAACCAAATCGAAAGAAACAATACATAGGCGTTTAGTGAATGATTCAATATTGCAGTACAAGTAGGGGGGGGGGGGGGGAGGAATTCAGAATACATATCCGCAACTTAGTAAAGTCCCTTGTTTGAACTCAGCGAGAGTTGCATCTCGATGTTGGTGTCCGACAGACGAACCCGTTTTTTCTTCAGCACTTCGTTGGCAATTTCAAAGAGCCGTTCCACCAAAGCGCTTGAGGGTATTGTGATGTTGTTCTTGAGGAAATATTGGTTCAGTCCCTCGAAGTTCTTCATCTGCGACAGCGGGTAGTCAACTGGTACCCGCAGGTACCCCGACAGCTCATCCTGTTCCTCGGCTTGAAGGGTTTGGTGCCCGAACGAGAAGATATCTTCGGGCGCGGACGAGGTGGTAACATATCTGCGCTGGCTGGTTCGGTCACCGCAGCCAGCTCTGTGTTTATGTAGATGGTCTACAGGAGGGAGCGCCACGTAAATATCTTGAAGCCTAGTCATAAAAAAAATATAAGGGTGAACTCACGAAAAAAAATGCGCCATATAGTCACGTGACAGGGAAGCGGTATTTCTTTTCGCCTCACGCGGTCGCCCATCCGCCCTGCATTGATGTGCTGCGTAAGTGCGTGCGTTTGTTGAATGCCGTGGAACGTTTACAGAAGGAACGCCGTTCCCTCTGCCGTTCCTTTGTAAACGTAACGAGTTACCGTTACAGTTCCACCGACCCTTAATGGAACGGCGGCGTTCCTCCGTTCCTTCCAAAAGGAACTAGTTCCAGGAACGCCGTTCCGTACAACACTGCCTACCAGTGATGATAAGCGCGCGCTCTAGGCGACGTTATCGCTAACTCGTGAAACGCAAGTGACTCAGTCCTACTCGTCTGGCTGAGAAGCGGCTGAATAGACAGTTTTAGTTACACGTACGTGGAGACTTCACGTACGCAAACGTGAACAGTCTACGTACCTTACGTGCACGCCATCTGAAACGCTTTTAGCTACACGTACGCGACGCACCACGTAGCTACATCTATCGGGAAATATAAACAATTCAATTCAAGATGAGTATTTCAGCGAAGCCAGTGATGTGCATTGGTGCGTGCCGGTCATCGTCGCCGCGATGCCCGGAAGCGTTATCTGCTGCCATCGTTGACATGGAATGAAACAGATGACCAGTCATCCTGTCGCCGTGTTTCCATGCAAGCCATCTACGCGCCCTCAGCACGCTATCGCTTGTTCGTGATCTCGCGAAACCCCCGCGCGAAGCTGTCTACGTGCGCAAGAAACGCACGTAAAAAATCGAATCTCACGTACGTCCGTGAGACCAGCGCGCGGCCGCTACGTTCTGCGCATGCGCACTGCTTACACGTAGAAGCTCTACGTACGCAAAGCCTCTACGTACGTGTAACTAAAACTGTCTAATATCATCGATAGCGTTGTGGGCGCCACAGGTATCCGCTTGCGCGACGCAAGCGCCGGCGCTGCCTTCTCTTGTTCACTTCGCTGCTTACTCGCACCACGAGAGGAACCTTCAAGGTGCCGCCTTGCGTACATTTCTTTTTGTAAATTAAAAAGCCGTCGTTGTCATAGCCTCTGATGACGCGAAAAGTCATTAATATTGATTACGTACAAACGCAGTAGTGAAAAGTGCAAAAAGTCGCAGAAAGTTTGCTAGTTTCAACCAATATTATGTCAAATAAACGTGTTTACAATAAAAATGATGGTTCAAAACACAAATGCCAACACCTCCCGAGAGCGATGCAAATGCTATGAGCACGCGTTATGAACAAAAGATTTTAACGGCCCCAAACGACGGGGGAAATGCGGCGATACGCATGCCTCTCGACCTCCATTGAATATTCCCGCTCATCACCATAATTCGCGCGGCTCGTCGCACCACAAATTATGGCGGAAAATCTCTGCAATGGCGGCCTAGCGCAACGTGACGGAACGTCAAATTGACGTTTACGAAACAGCCCTTCCTGTGACGCTCCTCACGGGATATTCCTTCAGCCAATCAACAAGCTGACATGCCGGCTATCGTGGAACGCCACCACATATTCGCGAAATTGCAGATGCATTGCACGGGCTTCTGCACGCTACCGTCCACTTTGTTTTAAAGCGCTGAAGTCGCAATATAGGTGCCAAGGACCACAAAAAAAGTATTAGTCGATAAAATCTGCAGCTCCATGTCACGTCTCGTCATTCCGATGAAAAGGCAAAATTGCATTTTGCAAAACTTCCGTTTCCCGGCACAAATTTCAAAACACGTGACCTCTCGACAGCCAATGAGAGAGTCAACATGGCGGATAATGGCGGCCGTGAGCTGCCATGCGTGTCGAGAATAGAGCCTCAGGGGCCGCATCGAAAAGCGGCGACCGAACAATTAACGACGCACGCGCCGGAAGCAGACGCTTACCAGAGGCAACAAGTGCCCGCGCTGCCACCTGTCGTTCGTTCTCTTCGTTAATTAGTCAGACAGGTGATTAACTTTCAACATGCCGCCCTGCGTTAATTGATCGGTTATATAAAAAAAGTCGCGGAACTCCTAGTTCCTTATGACGCCAGAAGTAATTAATCTTGAAACCTGCACAAAAACCGTAAAAACAAACTCGTGAAAAATGAGACTGATTTACTAATATTTCAACTATTGTTATTTAAGTGAAATGTTATCTTTTTATGTTTTTATGTTTTATGGGAACAATATGTTCCCTCGAAATTATAATACTCGCCGGAGAAACTATATTCAGGAATATAGTTTCTCTAAAAAAAAAGCTCTAAAAAACACTCGAAAAAAAAGTTTACACCCTTTTGGTTCTATCTTATAATCAAACAATCATCATCAGCCTTGCTTGCGTTTCCTTTCTTGAAAACTCAGCGCTCGCTACTTTTCTGCCGAGAATGCTGTGTCACGCTGATAACGCGCAAGCCTTTCGGGACTATAGGAAGTACCGGGCTCGCAGCGTTAGAGAAAGTAAATGCGGACAAGACAGATGACGATTATTGTTTGGGCACACGATACAACCCAAAGGGTGTAAACTTTTTTAGAGTGTACTTCTCTATTCCTGCTGCGAACAATGTAACCACTTTGATCATAAATGATGAAAACAAATTTGCTACCTAATGATGACGAAAATGTGACGACACACTTACTTCCTAGCTTCCTAGCTGTCGTTGCATGTGGCCGCTCAATAGCATATCATGGAATTCTGGTCGTTGCTCAAATTAGGAACGACGTCGAATCTTTGCATACGGTGTTTTAGTGAGACGACACGCAACAGCGAGGCGACGTCATCGAACAGAATGTGTACACCTGTGATGCAACTCCCGTGATATTTCCTCAAGGACTCCAGAAAGCCAAGCTGACGGCTATTTTCGTATTTCGTATTTATATGAGCTCGAATGTGCAAAACGACAATGCATTACCTGTCAATTCTTCCCTTTCACCTTTATTTTCTATTTTAAGCGCGAATGTAGCTTCCAAAATGAGATAAATTTTTACGGCAGAAAAGTATCGCTCAGCGTGAGCTTTCATTATCTTAAGGAAAGCGCAGAGACGTTTTTTCTCAAGCCCGAGTTTTCTATCGCAAAACTTGAGACACGTGATGTCCTCGAGAGTTAATCAGAAAGCGAACAACGGGAAAAGAATGGCGGCCGTGAATACGCTTCCAGGATTGCGCTTTCGAGGAGGATTCAAACAGGAATTTCGGTATTTTTATCATATTGCTAGCGACATGGCCATCATATAGAAAAGCGATTAGAATACGGCTGTTAGAAATTAAACAATTAGCTGCTATTAGCTGATACATATATCCCAGCGTCGTTGAAAAACTAAAGTGTACAATCATTGCATTCTACCGGTGCTAACATATGGGGCAGAAACTTGGAGGTTAACAAAGAATCTCGAGAACAAGTTAAGGACTGCAGAAAGAGCGATGGAGAGAAAAATGTTAGGCCTAACGTTAAGAGTCAGGAAGAGAGCGGTGTGGATCAGAGAACAAACCGGGATAGCCGATATTCTAGTTGACATTAAGAGAAAAAAATGTAGCTGGGCAGGCCATGCAATGCGTAGAATCGATAACCGGTGGATCATAAGAGTTACAGAATGGATACCAAGAGAAGGGAAGCCAGTCGAGGACGGCAGAAAACTAGGTGGGGTGATGAAGTTAGGAAATTTGCAGGCACAAGTTGGAATCAGCTAGCGCAAGACAGGGTTAATTGGAGATCGCAGGGAGAGGCCTTCGTCCTGCAGTGGACATAAATATAGGCTGATGATGATGATATCCCAGCGTACTTTACAAGTTTTCCTCAGTAAGGAATTTAATATCTAAGCTTACTTATTTAAGCACAGACACTCGTCAAAATGAAAAAGAGAAAAAAGCTAATTACGTTAATATGTTTACTTAATCGCACTGTTCACCACTCGAGCGTAATATTCTGTTTCGAGAACACGCGCTCGGCGTCACGAAATAAGCAGAAATTGTGTTTGTTCGTACGCATGTTTAACTATTTCTGAGCTCATGCCAATTACCTCGTGGTTGTATACATTCACCCTGACAAGCGCTTGAAGCCCACCCTACCCCTTTTCCCCCCTTTTTTTTTTTTTTCTTTTTGGCGTAAACCAGCTTTGAGCTCGGTCAGCACGGGAGGTCGCTCGGTAAAACTGCATGTAACGAACACATGTTACAGCATTATCGCTCATATCTTGACTACCCGACTGGCCACGCACCTTACTTTGATATCGCTGTGTATAGGAAAGAAGCCTTTACTCGACCATGCACGTGTCGCGTGCACAGATGGTGCCGTTGTGCTGCGACGCATGACGGAATCGGAGCTAAATTTAGCCTCTCGCTCTGCGTTCAGAGAGGCATATAGTTGGGCAGTACGTTTGTCGATCTGACCGGGAGTGGTCGCACTTGACAGAGCTCAGTCTGCCATATTAGGTATAAGAGAGAGATATATGGGGATATAAGAAAGGCGGGGGTGTTAACCAGTCAAGAGTCCGGTTGGCTACCCTACCCTGGGGGAAGGGAGAAGGGGAAGAGAGAGAGAAGGGATAGAGAGGGGGGGGGTTATAGAGACGTACACGGACCGTACTACAGAGTCAAAGGCGCTCGTACAAACCAGACGCGCTCAGAAAGCACAAAAGTGTCTTCACTGCCTTCTGAGCCGATGATCGTTTATACCATCAACCTGTGCTCATCAGGAGGCCAACAAGTGGGCAATTTGTTGCAGAAACCTCACGCTTGCTCGGCCATGGCAACCCTGCTTTTGACACGTTGTGTCCAGAAATGGCCCGAAGAGACTCGGGCAGCAAGACAAAGGGATACCCGACCCCTTTGATCACGACGGAACGTGTCCGTCTTCATAGGTAGCGCAGGCGCAGAAGCCCCAACCATCTACAAATGCGCCGGGAGGGAGCATGCACGATTGCAAAATTGACCGCAAGATGCTTACGAGCCCTAACAATATGTTAAGTATGTAAGCTTTCTAATGCGTGAATAAATGTAAGTTGTGTATTTGGTTACGTCATTTCTGTACCCTAGTACCCATACACCCGCTGAAGAACGCACAAAACGTTTCACGTGCCCTGCTGCGCGGGGCTGTCTCCCTGATACAGCCTACCCGGCTTTTTTTTTCTCACTGCGTTAGCCATGCCCCTTGAATCTACGCCCTCAAATGCTGCTGTATTCGGTGAAAGCCCCTATAAGTTTATTATATGTGCAATATTCTTCTGTTTTGACGTTTTGCAGCCAGTAAGTGATTGCAGTGTTCGATTCCATTCGCGAGTATAGTGATGATGTAGCTTTCAACACCGGTATTTTTCAGCAACGCTTCATGTGGTCATCTTATAAAAGCGCGAAAAACAAGGGACGAACATAGAATATACATACACAGCGCACCTCCCTCAACGCGCTGTTATTAGATGATCATGAATAAACAACTGGCCCGAATCTTCGCTCTAGTGAACTTCATCTGGCTTTTTCAAGCCGCTTAAACAGGATGACTGGGGCGTAGAGAGTTAGGAATTTGTGACTTGAATGAAATGTCAGCGGTTCTCATCCACCTCCAAAAGAAATTCTAAACCTACTGCTCGTATATGCAAAGTAAGAGCGGCGACAATGGCGTCCATGTACGACGCCGTAGTCCTTCGCAGCGCCGACGGCGGTATAGGGGTAAAGTCGAGGAGAGCGCAGGCCCAAGCAGCAGGCCTGTGAGCGTGTGTTTATACTTCGTATTTCGCGCGGTGCCGCGTTATGGAGCGCGGTCTCATTTAGCCGCGCTGAGCAGACGCGGCCTTCCAAAACGGAACACTCACCACCACCGAAAACAAACCTTCGCTTTGAGTGCAGTCCTCACTAGACCACACACTGTTCGTTGGCCTGCACCACTCGTACACGACGCCGCAAAGTTTGGCAAGGCAGAGTGCCAGCGCACAGGGGCAGCTCATTGCACACCTCTCGCGACATTCACGCATTCCCGCGGAAACGATGCCGGCAGCACAAGTTTGAACCAAAGTTGGTCCAGCGCTAATGCGCACGGCGTGGGATTCTACAGTTACCAGGCCGTAATGCGTGCACATGGAGCCGGAAGCTTCAAATCACCCGACAGAAACACTTCACCATCGGAGCTTCTCAATTGGGCGTTCGATGACGCGAGCGGATCGCTTTAGGAAATCGCCAAGTCTCGTGAACAGTCCCTCGCGGGGCATACACTAGAAAGTGTGCCACCGGATGGTGGCCCGAAGTTATCGAATCACGAGCCAAGAGTCCTGAAAATGTGGCAGCAGAGCACTTAAGGTGCGCACAACAAATGGTGTTTCGATTATCGCCTTCTGCCGCCTATTTCTGAACATTTGTGACCTCGAACTTTAGCCGGCACGACACCCAAGTCGGTAGCTGAGAATGCGCGTCATTAAACTGAAATCTGCCGGCAAAAATCCTCGATAGGACCGATCAGCTAAGTACCAGCTCGCAGCTCCTGAAAGTCCGCTTATAAGAAGAGGCGGAGACGCTGGCGTTACACTACGAGCACTATCCCGGTGTTGCAGCAATTGCAGGGCAAACGCACGAATCATGCAGCGACGTCCGTTTTCGAGGTCGTGCTTGAGTTCTTTTGTCTTGCAACACACACTGCTAACACGCACTTTTATTCGATTACTGGCTCACTCTGACAAATCTTGCGCATCAATTTACCCTATGAAACAAGAAAAAAAAAAAAAAACTGCAAGGAATAACCTGGTTTTCCGGAACGCAGCGGTACGAAGAGTGCGAGAAGTAAATGTTTCGTGATGGGAAATCCAGCCGATTGTGCGATAAGGGCTAACAGCACGAAAGCTTAAAAAGTACATCGTGCAAACAATGTTTCCTGTCCGTCCTCCCCTTTCATCCACCCCCCCCCCCTTCTTTTTTTTTCCGTCAAGGGCACGAAGATAACTTTTATGCTAGTTGCACACGAATAGCCGGGAAATAAATATATATTCAAAGACGATTTGATCGAGCGTCCCTACTGGCGGCGGTCGCTTCTACGCCGGCAGGAAAGGGACGCGAAATAGAAATAAAAACGCCTCCCACGTGACCTTCCCAGCGATAAAAAGCAAAGCGCGAGGTCGCAGTGATGGATCGCAACGCGCTCGCAACTTGACGTATCACCGCGGCTGGGGCGTGAACGGTGACCGCAGGCCTCAGCAGAAACAGCACTTGCCAAACTCACCGAAGCGGATAGAGAGGGAGGGTGAAAAGGCGTCACAACGAAGAGCGCGTAGAACACGCGGGGAGCCATCGGTAATCGAGCAGTGATCGGTGATCAGGGCCGGTATTTTGCAGCGATGCCTTATGCCTTATTCTATACTAGTCTTATCATCCACCGCTCACGGCCGGCTGATCCCGTTGATAACGTGAGCGGACCGTCGCTCTGACCACTGACCAAGCGCGAAAAGGCATTAGCATCGGAAAGTCATCACTACAAAATACCGGCAATACCGGCCCAGCTCATGTCGAATCTTTTTGCCCCGCGTTTGTGCGTTCGGAGGCTGCGTGGCTGTGGTATTTTGCTCCTTGAAAGCACGAGGCCGCGGGTTCGGTGCTCGTCCGTGGCGGCCGCGCTCTGATGCGGACTGTGTGTAAAACGCCCGTGGACTGAGGTTTTGTCACACTTAAAAAAAAAAAAAAAAACCAGGCTCAAGGTAAATACTGAGTCATTTGCTTTGCAGCCCACACGATACTTAGAAACATATCTTCACTCGGACAAAGGAGTAGTTACCAACGCGAACATGCGGTCTGCCAATGCAAACTGAGTCCAAACCACGCACAGCGAAGCGTCGCCGTGTACATGCCGCCCGGAAGCGACAGTGGTGCCACCTCTAGGTCGACCTCTCGGCGGATACCGCAGCTTACCGCGACCACCGTAACACTATCAGTTAAGCACACACGCGCGCACAAATATATTCTGGGCGTATCGGATAGGATATTGGACAGTATCCTGGATATCGCACGTATAGCGAAGGCAGTCTCTGAGGTGGGCTTCTCCACACAAAGTGTCGCACTGCGGCGAAACACACTTTTTCGAAAACTTTTGTTGTATTTAGCGAGCTACGCATGTTAAAAAAAAAAAATATGGGGGTTTACGTGCCAAAACCAGTTCTGATTATGAGGTACGCCGTAGTGGGGGACTCCGGAAATTTGGAGCACCTGGGGTTCTTTAACGTGCACCTAAATCTAAGTACACGGGTGTTTTCGTATTTCGCCCCCATCGAAATGCGGCCGCCGTGGCCGGGATAGCTACCCATGTTGCGGTCCTGAAAAAGCGTTTTGGCTATGAAAGGAAAGAGCCAGGGAAAAAGCGTGTGTGTGTGTAATTTCAACGAAAAATCCTTATAGCCGCGATACACATAGCGACTACAAACTGCCGAGCTTCAAACACCTGGATATTAAGATAATATGCTGTCATGGCTCACTTTTAATTCTGAAGTTTTGCATGCCAAAACTACGATTTGATTTTGAGACACGCCCCCGTGGGGGACTCAAAATTAGTTCTGACTACCTGGGGTACCTTGTGCACGGTGCACGTTAACGTGCACAAGTACACGAGCGTTTTTTGTTGGTTTTCTTTATTTCTCACTCTCTTTTTTTTCTTTTTTTTTCATTTCGCTCCCATTGAAATGCGGCCGCCACGGCCGAAATCGAAACGCGAACATCGAGTTCAGCAGCGCAACGTCAGAGCCACTAAGCTACCGCGGCGGGTGATTGACATTTTTGTGGAAATACCCTATTTATTTCCTTGCCCCATCACCATACCTCCGTGCCGAGTAGCAGGCCATAACAAGCGAAGGCCACCCTTTCTGCCTTTCTGTAAATATCTCTCTACTATGGTTCGCAAATAGAGTCATCGCATTGCGGTCCGATGCGATGTGTAGTGCAAGGTGCAAGCAGCACAGTCCGGCTTAGTTGATTTACAGTGAAGCTACGACTACGCCATTTCGGGTAAGAGAAAAGCACACGCAGAAAAAAAAAAAAAATCCATGCGCATATACTGCATGCCTGTTGAAAATATCTAGCTTCCTTACACCCGGGGAGTCCCTGAGAGAGAAAGACAGAGAAAGGTGTATTGCCACGGTCACAGGAACATACGCAGAATAATGGCTCGATTCCTGGTTGCGTGCTCAATTAAGTTCAGAAATTTTCTTCTTCTTTGACGTTTCCGTAGTTAAAAAAATTTCTATCATCGGTACATACAGTACAAAGTGCAGACTGAACTATTAGGCTATCTTGAGGCAAATACAGTGCGATTAGCACTAATGGTAAACACCGCAGGTGAAAGGCGTCGTTGTAATTACGAAAAAAAAAAAAGGGCAAGAAGAAAATGCAGGAAACATAAGCGCAAGTGCGTCGATTAGCAGGTGGAATACAAACGTTTCCGAATTAAGCCTTTGTTGCGCGCTTCAGGTAGGAGCGGTGACTAGGAAAGCATGGTTCCTGTGGCGAGGTTGCCACACTTAACCACATGTTATGGGAATGTCAGGACATAACAAACAATTCGGGCAGTGCCGACACCTCCGTCTCTTCTACCGACAGCCTCCGCTCGCGTTGGAAGACCGCACTGCACAGCTAGAACCTGACAGTACAAATCTGGGCCGTCCAGCGAGCCGAGGAAGCCGCTTCGAGACAAGATCTCGGAACCGCGTCCTCGGCGGGTGCCCAGACCCACTAAAAATACCCCGGACTCAAATCTCATCGATTTGATAATAAAGTTTACGTTCTTCTTCTTCCGATGTAAAATAAATAAATAATGCTAATTGGGTTCAGTCGCAGTCATAGTATATAATAGCACCGCACAAGATAAATGACAGCAAGGCAGGTGGGAAACAAAAGGTACCAGATTAATAAACTAACATCACAGAAAAAAAAATAATTCCGTAAGTGAGCTACCAAGAAGGCGGAGCTGCTTTGTAACAAAATAAGTAAGCTTACCCTAAACTGCAAAACAAAAAGCTCCTATAAGCCTCTGACGCAAGGTGCAATGTTCACGGCAGCTGGCTGACCAATCACTACTTGCCGTTGATCGTTCCTCCGTTTCATTTCAATTCAAAGGGTACAGTCATTTGTTGAATTTGTCCGACTTAACGTCCGCATTAATTATCATTTGAATTAGTCTACGGTCACGCAGAATTAGTCTACGGCCTCTGCGCGTAGTACACTTCTGCACGAACCAACCACTGATGCACCATCCACACTAGCAGAACGCTGCTCTGTCCACCCGAAAGGCCGATGTTGCAGCGGACCGAGCGCGCATTGTCACATTCCGAAGCACGAACTATTTACAAGCAAGAAAACAAACAAGCGTGAAAGTAGAGCCACGCGGAAATGTTAACGATGAGAAAAGCCTAACAAGAAAAGCGTGCTATAGTTTCTGCCCGGAACCGTGAAGACATAACGGGGCCATGAGGCAACATCCATCATCCACGTGAAAAAAGAAAGAAAGAAAAAGAAAAGAAAGAAAAAGAAAAGAGAAGAGAAGAAAGAGAGAGAGGAAGGAGGGAAGGACCGTAGGAGAAAAAGTTGAGGTCAGAAAGTGCTGCATGGTGGTATTTATTGACAGACCCTTACTGGGCTCAGCTCTTCAAGATGGCCGCGAAGAGAAAAAAACTAAAAGTTAACGGAAATGAGCACAAGAGACGAACTACTACACTCCAGTGCACTACAGTTGTTCGACACTAGACGCAGCGGCCAAATTGCATGTAACAGGTTCAGCAGACTGCGCGCACAGTCGCGATACGTTCGACATTCGCTTTGCCTCTTCCCCTTCACATCCAAGCGCGGAAGAGGGCTCGAAAAAGAAACATAACAAAGAGAAAAAAAAAAAAACAAAGGAAAGTAAGAAAGTAAGCGAGAGACGCACATGACATCAGACCATCGGCCACGAATGCGCTCGACGGTGGGAGTGGGAGGGAGGGCGGGGGGGGGGGGGGGGGGAGCAAGGGGAACGACGCGCTAAGTGGCTTGTCCCAACGCCCAGAGTCGAAACGCTCGGCCGCGCGCCGCACGAGATCGCAAGTTGTATTTACTAGCCTGTCTTCCCTTCGCGCTTCAAGCGACCCAACGGCGCACGGTTGCCACGCGATACGTCGCTGTAATCGTGTCCCTTGTGTATTTGCTCCTCTCCGTCTCTCGATCGCGTATCGGTTCCGCAGGAAGCGCCGTGGGCGTAGAGTTAAAGAAAACCAAGACTGCGATGACAAGCACGGAGAGCGGAGGATGAAATCAAACCCGAACGAAATGAGAAAGACGATTCCACGCAGATATTTTGCGCCTTTCGACTGGCGGCAGGCGCGGCTAGCTCTCATATGCTCGTCGGACGGAGTGCTGCGAGCTGCTCCGAGCGAGCCAGCACAAGGAGATTTTGACGCAACCGCCTACGTTTGTAGAAGAAAAAAAAATACAGCAAGAAAATTTGTGCTTGCGGCGTGTTCCGCAGAATGTCGGGGGCAACGCGCACCGCGAAATCTCCCCATAGCCACGTACGACAAAGCCTGCGCGGCGTCCCCTCGCTGTTATGTGCGACGGTGAGTACAAGGGATATGAGGGTTGGGGGAAGCGCCTTCGGCACGACCTACAAACAGCAACAGATCGGCAACACGAGCGGACGCCCGCCGCGCAATCGATGGAAAAGGAGCGAGCGATCGTTGTGATCGATCCCGCGACCGTCATCCCGCGGCGCCGCTTCCGTGTACTCCGGCTGGCGCCGCATTTGCTACACCCAGCATTTACACACGCTAACGCAAATCCGTAGGCGACGACGGAACACTGCCGGGATAAGGAATCGCCGCGCGAAAGGAAGGCCCGTGCTCGTGATGCGAGAAATCCTCCCTCCCTTCCAACCCGTTTGTGTGGAAGGCGATTACCATTGATGCAAAATAGAGAGAGTCGAAATAGGAGACGGGGTAACGCATGTCGCTGCTCAATACTCCCGAGCTAGGGGACGCCGGCAAGCCTAACTGGGGGTATCGTATCTACGAAGAAACTCACTCACTCAGTAGGAACTGCTCAATCAGCCTCTTGTGTGTGTGTGTGCTTACAGAAAGCGCTTCCCTCGAAGCTTCTTACGCGAAGCACACGCTGGCCTCACGCGGTAGACTAAAATGCCAAAATATGGTGCACGCCTTCGTTGTGGTTAGAAAATAAAATGCGCGTGATTAAATAGCATGTTTGGTACATCCTCCCACTGCTTTCTGGCATTCGCCCGCACCTATACCATGCCCTTTACACCGGCTCACCTAGTAAAAACGATCGCACCTCACTGGGAGTCGTGCACGAGTGCAAAAGAAATCTATCTGATTGTGCCCGGCAGCGTTCATATAAAATTCTCGCGAAATTGCTTTCCGCCAGAACGGCGTGGTCACGCGCTATCATGAAGAAGGCTGATTTCACTCGCGAACGCACGCGCGAACCAAATGCCTAATACGATATACGAGGCCACGGAAATGTAAGCGAAAATGACTACAGATTAAGAGAGACTGCCAAATGTTAGATACGTCAGAAGAAGGTAATGCAGTTGAGCTGGCATTATGCCTCATGGCAAGTCATCATAAAACAATAAAGATCCACGAAAAAAAAAAAGAGAAACGAGATATCGTCGAAGTCAACACACACGCCTAAACATTTCGTCCCTGAATTCCAGGCTGAGTTGAAAAGGCGAAAGAATCTCCGCGGCTTCCGCAAGAAGCCCCATTCCTGCTTCACTTGTATAGTGCGGGGCCAGGGTTTTCCATTGAACGCTCCTTGCAAGTAATAGCTTGTTGCATTTTTATACCACCACGGAGATGTTAGCGTACGTATTGCAGCTCGCGCCAAAAAGAAATGCCGCAAGAAGCGCACCTGTAGCGATCGCATTAAGCCTGGTGGCAAATGTAAGCCAAGTGAGAGCAGGCAAACTAGTAACGAACTGCACACAATAGCCTCTCTTTGCTGGGATCCAATAGTCTACAAAGAGAGCGCTCGATTTCCTGCCGCTCTCTATAGCTGCAGGGAATGTCTCGTTTTGTTGCTTCGATTTGAAGGAATTGCTTTGTGAAACGCGATCATATCATATAACAGTTTACAACAGCTACAACGAAGACAACGACAAAACACAAAAGATCGATCCCAGTGGCTATACCACAATGCGCACCTCAATAAATGGTTAGCAGCGCGGTCCATTCAATCCCACAAGTGATGGACACACGCTACGGTATTTTGTCCTTTGGTGCAGGCGTTCATAATGTCGTACTTCGATCTCTCTACGCCAGCAGAGACGAGAGTGACGAATTGCTGCGTAAAAAACTGTCGCGAGGCACTATTAGACATCGGGACATGTCGACACCAAAAAAGAATGCACAAACACAGGTATTGTTTTTTTTTTCCTTTATTCATTTCAGAGAACAAATCCTTTCCGGTTATTCTTAAACTAACACTAAAGGGCAATACTAAATCAGTTTAAACCGGCAAAGTTTTCTTTCAAAAAAAGCTCATTTTTTTTTATTCGTTTGGCGGAAGGGTTGATTACTGACAAAGAAAGTGACGACCTTTTTTTGTGCGAAGCCTGAGTGACGGTTCACATTAGTGTGACGTCTTCCTCGCATTTTGGTCCACTCTTGGCGCAGAAAAAAAGTGACCGAAACTTCCCGAGTTGATTCTACCTATAGAACGCAACGCAGAGTCATTAATTAGCGACAAACAATTAACTAAGCCCGAGTAGACGCTGCCAAAATCCCCGACGTCTCGGGAGATCTGTCGCAGGAACTTGTGGGCGGGGCCGCCCCGCATCCTTCATTTTTTTGCTTATTCTTTTATAGTTTATACCAAACCTCCTCTCACGGTATAGATGCTATGCAATTGCAGATGCGTAATACACCAATATATCCCGCGAGGCAAAACGAGCCCACGGGCGGGCCAAAAAGATGTGCACCGTCGTCGACCATCCGCCAAGGTCGGAAACAAGCGGAGAGAGAGTTTGCTGCGCTGGGAGTACGCGGGCCTCGTGAAATGACTGCAAGGACCGCGCGCGCAGCAAATCAACTCCAGAGGAAACAGCGGCCAGCCCCTCGGTATATAGTGAACCTGTCAACTAGCGTGGGAGACCGCATCTATCCCCCAGCCGTGCTGCGGCCAGGAGCCGCCACGCGCAGGGCTAATAGCGCGGAGGTTAGGACATCAAGCAACCCACCCTGGCAGGCAGCCGCTGCAACCATATATTCGGCTTTTTCGCCCGGCTTGAAATACGGCGCCCCGAAATCCGCTGCACCGTAGAATTGCGCTGCAGCCACGGCGAGTCTGCCCGATAGCGCGCAAACGCTACGGCCTCGGAGCGCACAATTGCGGCTCTGGAGGGCAGTTCGGGCTGGGCACATATCGGTGTCGGGCGCCGTGGATTGTTACTTTCCGCACGACGCCACATATGCGCATTGCTTGTTGCATGCGTGTTCGAAAACAAAATGAAAAAAGAGAGAAACGCAAGACAGGAAATAGGTAGCCGTTGAAATGCTGCTGGCGCTTGCAATCACGCATGCGCTCTGAATGCACTAGTCACATATGGAATAGCAGACAGTTAATACACGTATCAATTCACATGGCGTTGCAACGGATCAAGTGCTGTCAACAGTTCTGTTAAATTGCATACAAAACTCATGGTATTTGTTTTGAATGAGTTACGCGAGTAGTGTAGTTTGTAAAAAACAAGGTGAATTAAAAAAAAATGGCGTGGTCTAGTGATTAAGACGTGGCATTGCAACCCGCAGGAAGATGGTTCGAATACTGCATGGTTGTGACAACATTTTTGTAAAGGGACATGCGCCTCAGAGATCCATTTTCGTTAATATAGCTAACAATGATATATATGCAGGATATAGAGTTTAATATCCTATTTTTTAATGTTTTCACTTTCTCACTATCTTATTTGGGTATTTTTCTGTGTGAAACATAGGGTCTCTTGTGCAAGCTCGGGGCTTCATATTAGGCCTAGGAGAATGTAGCAAAAAAACCTATCCCTTATAGACGATTCATTAAACCTCTCTCTCTCATTGCAAGCAAGATCGAAAATTATTTTCTCTTTGCTCTGTTATTTAAAGAAATATTTGTTAATCTCGACTGAAGTTGTCGAGAACCAATTGATGTCGAGAACATTGATAATTGGTTACCTATATTGCAGAAGTAAAGAATTACTGCATGTTACAATAAAGCCTAAGCACAATATTTTTGGAACCGCATCTCCCCTTATGGAAGACCAAGCAATCGCCTGTGTCCGCCCATGCACCAAATCGAGAAAGCCCCGCGAAGTGCTCCCTTCGCTCTTTTTGCTCACCCCTTTTAGAGCGATATAAAAGCAATCAGCATGGCGGCGAGTATAAACTGATCAAGAAGGCCGTACTATGACTCAGTAGAACGAAAGAAGGCAATTTCGAAAAAAAAGCCAATTTCAACGTTCCTCCTTCTGTTATCAAGACATAAACTGGACAGCCAGGAGTCGCGACGAAAATCCCATGTCGCCACGAATGTAAAAAAAAAAAAGAAAAGAATAAAGGAAACAGTCATAACGTCTTCGCCACGATCGTTGTTTTCTTTGCTGCGCTCTGTCGAAGGCTTACGAGCAATGCTTGCGGCTCATCCGCGAGAGGACAACGGGCGCGCGACAATGGAAAAAGCGTGTCCCACGAGACAAGCCGAGGGGACCGCGTCACTTCTCGTTGCACCCTCATGGCCAGCTAAGTCTCCGAGGGACCATATAGGCAGCGAAGAGCACGCGACGTCTTCCGCTCGGTCTCTAGATTAACTTCGCGCGCGCAAGCAAAGGACGAAGACCGCCCCGGGGAACTGGCGAAGCTCAAGGTCAGCTGATAGCACGCACTCGCGTGCGCCTTTTTGATCTTCCTACATGGAAGTCAGGACAGCGTTATAAAGTGGATTAGCCGGTATACGGGCACTTTCGAGCGTGACCAAGACCAACTCGCGGCTTATAACGCTTCGTGCAGCTGCAAGAGGATTTCTCGCCGGCGTCTCCTCGAAGAGCGCGCGACCGGCGGGAGCTTCAGAGAGCGGCCTCGAAGCGCGCAGTCAGTACGCGGCCTGCATTGTGCGGTTCATCAACGTCAGCGCCCAACGTCGGCCCGTGCGCCTGGGCACACCTGCACTAATTCCGCGCCGCCGCCGCAGAGCCCAACGCGCACAGCTGCGCGCCCCTCCATGGAGCTCCGGTTATCTACACTGCGGCGCGGACAATGCGCCCCTCGTTAATATGCGAGCGCCTTAAGGAAAGGCTCGCGCGAGTGAAATGTATTGGCTGGAGCCGCACTGGAACAATGTAGCGCGTGTTATAAGAATTCGCGCTAAGGCAGCCGGAAGAGATTCAGGAAAAAAAAAAAAAAAAGAACACGAATTGTTTCAAGTTGCACATCAAAGTTCAGTGAACCCATCCAACCGCACACTCAGAAGAGCAAAGTTCGTCGACTTTGCTCGAAGGTGCTCGCCCTATGCTTCAAAGTACCTCTGAACCCGCGCTGGCCCGTCGTAGGTGGAACAATGCGGGCTTACAACGGCTACGAGATTCTTTGACGTTTCCTGCAGCTCCGAATCCATTTTAGTATGCAAATGACAAAGGATAGAGCTACAGAAATGCCGCCAACCTCGCACTCCCTTACTCATAGTAGTATACTCCCTAACCGTCGCCCTGTAGATAGAGCCCGTGTGCCTTCCTTCTGTGACAACACCTTCGTTCAGACTGCAGGAAGGCTCACACCAACGCGGCGACGTCTCAACGTCATATTAAAATAATACAGCGCTATGGAAGCTAGAGTTGTCGTCGGGTGATCGCGGAGGACGAACGCCACAGTGTTGAATGTAAGCGAGAAGAGTTGCTCGCATCGGCAGATCGCTGTCTTCGTGGTCAGTCACAGCGCGAATGCCAACTCCGACGATTTGCGCGCCTATGAACAGCCTCGCCGGCTCGCTAACGACAGCTTCAGTTACCGTAACGCAGCACGGTATTAACGACAGTGTTCAGAAGCGTGCCGCGACGAACACGCAGCCTCTGCAGTGCGCCGCATAAATTTATCACAGCTCGCGGAAAACAATTGAAAAGTTTCAAGTACTTATTTAGCATACGCAACAACAAACTTGTTAAAGGGTCTACCGATAGTTATTAAAAATACTTCTACGGCAGCTGCTATTTCTATAGCGCAATTACATAAAACGAAATCAGCTATAAGTAAAACAAAAAGGTACAGTAGCCGAAAAAATTTTTACACAACACATATTACTTTTCTAACAATTTGCTTTTAAATTGTCAACACAATCTCCGAGAAAAAAAAAAGTCCACCTCCATTCCACCCTGTGAAAGTGGATGCACTGCGAAGCTGGCGCGGACTATTGGACAAGTACCACCACTCCGTCTGACGTGAGACGACGTTACACAAGCACCACCACCACAAGCGACGTACCTCACGCGCGCACGCAGGTGTGCGGAAGTGCAGCGTACATCCTCATTCTTCTAGGCCCTCCGCCAAGCGCAAGTGCCTTATTGAACTAAATGAATGTTTAAAAGTAAATTGCATCAGAAAATTCGTAAAGTACGACTTACCCACAAGCTACAGACATGATAACGTCGGATTGTAATTGGAATATAGGAGAAAACATAATTCTGATACGCGGAAACTCGAGCACAATGCTCTTTTCTAGTTGCAGGTTTTTGGGTGAGCACGCTACGAGAAATCCTGAGCAGCTAGAAGCTTCGCTGTAAAAGTGAGGTTGTGCACATGCATGCGTAGTGTTACGCATAGTCATGAGTAATTGCTTTAATTTTTTTTAGGAATCTATGTAGTGTTCATGGCAAAGTTCGGTTATTACCAAGGCTGTTCCAAACTGAGGCGCCTGTAAACTGTAATGTCGTTCGATCGTAATTAGTAGGTTTTAGCATTACGGTTGGTGCTCCCAATACATTAAAATTCCCCGTGTTCCTTTTATTCGTCCTCGCCTTCCTCTCGAACACTTACAGTGTTACGGCTCATGCAGTTGCGCCCGGAGAAATTTCCGAAGTGTTAAACGAGTTTTGCATCACACGACTCACGCAAAATAAATGAATAAATTATTTAATAAAGAATGGAATAAAAATGCTGTAATACATGCCGAAGCCTCCGACCGTGCATAGAACGAACGGCAGCGCAACAGCGGACACCGCGGCCAACGTTTCCGGCGGCCGCACGAGAAGCCTTCGCAGGCGGGCCGGCGCTACCGCGAAAGCTGGCCGCGAGCAGAATCTCGGCTGCCAGCATTTACGGCCGTGTGGTTCACTGCGAGTCTCATCTCTTGCTTTCCTTTTACCTCGCGTCTTTCCGTTCAGCGGAAAAGCGGGAGACACGGCGGTCTCTGGGGCACGCGTAAAAATAGAGCCACTCTGTGGCGGCGTTTCCCCTCTTTCGCCGACCATCGCGGGGAAGCTCGCGTGGGTGACGTCACGCACGCGTCAGCGCGTCGTGCCGTGGCCAACATTCATCTACCGAAAGCCGAGGAGAACGTCCGAGTGCAGCAGCGCTCGGGAAAGTCTGTGCGTACAGTCAGCGTCTCAACCTTCGGAGGACGGGCGAAACGCCGTGACCCCCCCTCCCCTTGCCTGCCATCCCACAGGTCCATGTTCACTGCACTAAAGAGTTTAGGGACAATAAAAAGGTCAGCCGCGGTCGTGAGGCTATAAAGCGTGTCCGGTGATGCCCCGCGCACGGAAACGAATGCCTGCCCACGTTTTCCCCCGGGTACAGCGGCAAACTGACCACCGCATTTGTTGACGGTTCGTCTTTCCAAAGTATAACATTGCTTGCGCAATTTGGCAGGCTCGAAAAAGGCATATACGCTTAAAAATTGTCGTATGTGTATTCTGTCGCATAAAGTGCCGAGTCGTCGCTCTCACATGCTTGAGTACACGTAATGGTCGCGGAATGTCACAGGCGGACGTTCGAGCACTGGTCTATTTAGCTATCTGGCTTATTAGTAGTGGAGCGGCTCTCACGCGACTTCATCGACCACTCGCGACAAACGTTTGTTCAGGACGGGTAGATGAATGACAAATGCTGGATGATCAGTGGCGACAGCAGTGTGGAACCGGTGTGTTTCTCGTGAACAGATCGAAGCGGAACGACGCGCGCCTCAGCGAGAATAGTGGACAGACAGAAATCAGTATCTGCCTGCCCAAGGTATACGGCGCGGAGAGGCAAGTGCTGCGTCTATAGCGCCTGAACAAAGCGGACAATCACGGACCAAAAATGCTTAGGTCAGTGGCCACAACAAAGCCCCCGCGCCTCCCATGGTTTAGGCCGTCATAGTGATATACTTATCACTGCAACGCATGTGCTGTGTCGTATATACTTGTTTTCCGAGATCTACGTTCCCCTACACTATATACTTCTCTGTCCGCTTTCCTTTCTCTCCATACCGTGTTCCTGTGCTCCCGTGCAAGGTAGTGAACCGGGCTAACCCTCCTGCCATTCCTATCATTCTCCGTCTCTCTCCTTATGAAACGCATTCAAGACTTAGTGAGCAGCCAGCAGCGAGTTAGTATGCTTTAAAACGTTCTTAACGAGCGCGTCGTATAGACAGTTCTGAGCTATAGAAAACCCGCGTTCTGTCTTTCGCACCACGTAACAAGGGATGTTAGTAAAACTACTTCGTATTTAGAAGTGCTAACGTGCTTCGTTCACTTTTAAGTGCAGCTTTCCCTAAGTGGCAGCGCAATTTATCCAAGTATGCGTCTATTCTTTCTTTAAGCGCTAAGATATGTGACAGACAAGAATAAAGACATGTAGAACACGTAAACGTCACCTGGGAAAACGGTTACCACGAAGACAACGAGTAAAACGCATATACAGTGACAGCAGGCAGGCGGTAACGCCTCTTATCGCCAAAGCAGAAAGATAACAGGTTACAGACTAGAATTTTTAGCGTCGCTTTCCCTGACGGTAGCAGCTAGCTATACTACTACACAGGCACGATAGAGCAGATGTTGCAATCTCATAATCTGGGTAAAGTTGGCTCAAAATTGCGCTATACCCAGCACCACAGGAAAGGAGACCGTAGAACACAAGATGGACAGAGACCAAAGGGGGAATGAATCGAAAGAAACGAGTGGGAAAAAAAAAAGAAAGAAACACACAGTACGGCGTGGTGAACCACGGTCAGTGTAAAGCTGGTAAGCAAACTCTCTGTACGTTCGGCTTTTCATTTATTTCTGAGATCCCGAATACTATGGGACATGACCGTTCTTCAAGGTGGTTTTTATTGTCTACTGTTATGTCATGAACACGAACAAGAATTTTAAATTTTAAATACCCCGTTTAGATGCCAAAATGTGCGTCTCCATGTATGTGAAAGAAATAACTATCTCCATCATCTCTTCATGTTTGCTATGGTAAAAACTGCATCTCATTGCTTAAACGCAGAGATGAAGATTGAACTACGTGTAGTACATTGCCATGTTGCTGCCACGTCCGGTATTTTCACGCAGTCGCAGTGATATTGAAACATAGCTCAAGGTTGCTTTCGGCAGTCTGACATGACACAGAGGTCTAGATCAATTGAGTGTCAAATTTCTCGAAAGCGGATGACAAGGATATGAGTAAACCACTTCTTTACAGTTACATATGTACCGTACTTCATACCCATGCCATGCTCTTACCCAAAATGAATATTTAGCGTAATCAATGCCGAGTGAATCTCGAAAAAAGGTTGAAGGCAATGTGCAATGTATTGTACAAGGGGTGTTAGGAGATTATGCCGCCTCCATTTCTTACCCATTCAGAAAAAATAAATTAACTTTGAGAAATGAAGTGGTGGGAGGGGATCTGAGACGAAAAAAAATGAAAGCAAGTACTGCAATGCAAGTGAAAGCGCGCACAATCCCAACGAATGGCGACCAAAGCGTGGACCAAGAAGCAGCCGTAGCCCAGAAGATTACGCGGTTGACACGCGACTTTCACTGCTTAGGAGTGCGCTAACGGCTCGACGCATCGTGCGTTCCTGAGCTTCCTAATGTCAGTTTACAAGAAGCTCTCTCCAAGTAGTTCTTTCGCATCGTTTCACAGCATCCCTTGAGGCGAGACACGACACTCTTCGGGCTTTCTGCGGACGACCGCAGACGCCACCGTCCTAAGTACAGGCACGCGAGAAAGTAGCGTCAGAATAAAGAAAAGAAGCGGGGATCTCGGGGACTGGTCACATAGGCGGAGCGCGGCGTAAGGAGAGAACCACGTTAATTAGCGTGCTTTCAACGGGATGGACGGCAGGAGGAGCCGCCCGCGGCCTTTGATGCCGCGTGGCGCGCTGCGGCACAACCAGCGCACCAGGAGCAGCAGCTGCAATGCGCAACGCGTCCTCGCGGCATGGTGCGGCCTCCTTCAAAGAAAGAAAGAAGGAATGAATGAATGGAAAACATGGACGAAAGGAGTAAATGGGGCACGCAGCAACCCGCAGGGATGCTATGCTGTGCGTTCCACTTCTTGCGCTCGCGATATGCGTTCCCGACTTGCCCCACCAGAGGGCTCCCTGCCCGGCCGTTCTTTCTCGGGAGGTCAAGGAGTACGCATGGTAATGAGACTCGAGGCCATGCTTTTCCACAGGCTGGCCGCGGAGAAAAAGAAGAGCGGCCGCCGCGACATCTCTACTTTAAAAGCCGAACTAAAGCTGCGAGCAAACAAAACAAAACAAAATGCATACACGCTAGGCAGAAGGCGATACAAAGGCGAGCTGCACGCAGGCACTCTGCCAGGGCGGCAAGATGGAAAATCCAAAGCGACGACGGCTGCCGGGCGAGGGCGGAAAAGTTGATTGCACGGCGACAAAAGGGTGTGCGCGCGCGCTTCATCAGACGTAGACAAAGCGCGAAGCTTCCCCGGGATCATCGGCATGAAACGAGGGGAGAAAAAAAGGGGAAGGTAACCCCGTTAAAGCAGTCAGCGTGCTTTCAAAAGCGCGGCAGGCGCTGTTAACTATACGCACGCTTCACCGACAAACAGAAGAAAGTGCGCCGACAAACGCGATGTGTTATACCGATTCAAATTGCGCTCAAGCTGAACTTGGCAGGCTAAACAAAGCGCTGGGGCGACATGAGCCTGGCTGGCTCTATGACTAAACAAAAGGGGCGCGAACGAATGTAAAACATTGCCGGAGCGTATACAAAGACAGACAAGGGACGTTGAACGTCGTCATTCACGCGAGTGATTCTGAACGGCTGTGCTAATACATACGGAGCCGCGCTGCAGATTCGAACTCACTATTGTGCATGAAATTTAGGGCTTAAACTGTAACTGGGGCAATTAGATAGCAACAAAATTATCAGGTTTCACGGAAACGATGTTGCGACCGGTATAACTACTACTACTACTTCCTACTACTACTACTACTACTACTAATAATAATAATAATAATGATAATAATAATAATGATAATAATAATAATAATAATAATAATAATAATAATAATAATAAACGCACGCGCACGCAACCTGTGTCCTTTGTTGGCTGAAGCCTACCAGTACAACAGCGCTTTTCCTCCATAATTTGATATATATATATATATATAAAGAGAGAGAGAGAGAAACGTTATTCGCATTAGCGCCGAAACTCACGCGCGCGGGTTCAAGCTCTCTCGAGTTCACTCACTCGCTCGTACTCATTCCCAAGTCCATGAACACCTCTGGACCAAGGGATCACAGGCTCAAGGTATAGGGGGGTATTTTAACCGGTACATTAATCATTATTGTGCGTCAACCTATCCCAAGGGACAGACTGCTTTAGGCTGCGCAACTGGTACCAATGTGTTGTGTTCTCTTTGTGCGTTCAGCACACTCTCGTGAGGAGGCGCGGCAGTCGTAAGCGCGCACCCTCTTATACAGAAGTTTCGCGACAATTGTATGACTGTTCCGTGCACGATATGTGCCACCTACCTGTTGTGCGAACTATCAACAATATTACGATTCTTGCTTGCTCACACGACATCACTTTCCAAGCTTAATGTTATCCCGTTTTATTTATTTATTTATTTATTTATTTATTTATTTATTTATTTATTTATTTATTTATTTATTTATTTATTTATTTATTTATTTATTTATTTATTCAATACTGTTTTCCCACAGGGAACATTAGCAGGGTAGAAATACATAGACAATTCTTGTGTCATGTGTCCCACGTGACTTGTGGTAAAAGTTGCACGCGACTAGTCGCGCGGAATTTTTTCGTGTTTCGCGGGCTTTCTTTCGGGCTTGAGAAAAACTTTTGTGTGTCACGTATTGACCACCAGAAAGCTGGGTCGGGAATTATTAAGGGTGGTCTACAATTTTCTAATTGACACTTTTGCTTTGAATATAATATCTGAGAAGTTGAATAATTAATAGTGACTAAATACGTAATTAGGCGATATACAAATAAAATATAGACTGACTTGCTCAAGCGACGGCAAACAACATTACCTTGTTTCTGTCCAGCTACGTGGCACTTGCATATTTTTAAATTTTGGCACAAGTATTACGTGGAGCACATGGTACATAGAAATACCAGAAAGCGAACGTAAGCTCAAATTTCAGAAGGAAAAAAAAAAACACATTAGGTAACACGATAGCACGCTATAATATCGCCTGAATATCACACCAAATGAGCCAAAACCGATGTAGTGATGTGTTGCAAGACCTAACTCCTCGTTAGTGAATTACAGTCGTTGAAAGTTCGGGGAAGAACATAACATTTGAACGAATTGCGTGCTGCACGAGAGGAGTCATTGCGAGGCCGTGTCCTTGTCTTGAGGCGTAACCATATCTCTGACCACTTTTATAAATAACAAGCTATGCACGCACTTGTGAAAATTGATCATGAGAAGGCATGTCTCTTCCGAGAGAGAAACCCGAGTATAACAAACTGAGCTTCCATTGCGTCTATGCTACGATAACACCTCATACGAAAAGGCATAACGAACTTTGACGCAAATATTAAATTACTTAATATTAAATTAATTAAATAGTAAAAGTTTGCAAATATAAAAATTAGCGCTGTTCCGACATGGGACTAGCCAACCGCTATAGCAGGCTCCCCCTGCCCAGCTTCTCAGGACCTCAATAAAGTTGTTTACTACTACTACTACCACTCTTCAATGATCACGTCACTTTCAATGCGAAGAAAGCCTTAGAAAGCCTTCAATACGAAGAAAGCGCTAAAAGCAAGAAAAGAAAGAAAGAAACGTGCTGATAAAGGCATCGCACTATAGAGGTAGTACAGAAATCGCCAGCTTCAGTAGTAAACGAACCCTTCACCAAGCGATTCCGCCAAGGACGATGCAGTATGATAGCAGGCGTGCAGGAACCGTTTCTAACAAGTACGCGTCAGCTGTCGGTGGCACAATACGAAAACAAAGGGCTAGCTGGCGAGGAGTATAATGCACAGGTGCCGCACATTGAAAATGTATGCACAGATAACACGGACACAAGAGAGCGGAAGACAACGGTCGAAACAAAGCTGTCGCATTTGTAAGTATACTATAGTGGTGCGTGGAATCACAAACACGAACATGAAACCGAAGAGCAACGGCGCGAGGAAGCGCACGCCGTTAGCTGTACAAGCAAAAAGAGATCGAATCAGAAGACTAAAACTGGTGGAACGGCATAGCTAAAGTTCTGGCTACATGTCAGGGCAAAAAATTGCGGACGGGACGGAGGATAGGATCAAAACTCAGTCTGGAAAGCCTATATACAGGCCCCACTCATGTATGCACTCTAAAACGCACGTGATCAGTGCATGATGGGACAGAGTGAAAGAGGTCCTTGCTATCGATTGAACATTCACATAGCTTTTCGTTACAGCGCGGATTGGCAAATTCTTGCATTGCTAAAGAGATTTACTCGGTCAACGTTTTTCTGCAAAAACAGAGCGACAAATTTTTGCAAACTCCCACTTAATGATATGACAACTCTCTCCCGAGAGCAAGACTTCACTAGTAAGAAACCCTAGATTCGTCTATTCCTAAGCGCACCCTATAGTTTTCTCATTGACTAATTGATTATTAGATTATATTGGCACAAGGGCATCTAAGGCCAAAGAGCGCCAGGACAAACTCGGCAGTTTTCTTATTGCCACCGCAGCCAGTAAGCGATCACCCAAGGACTGGATAACTAATTTCCACTAATGAAGTAGTCTTAGTGAAAAATACGACCAGGACAGACAACTTACCACGAGATGCCAGTTGCTTCCAGTCGCTTATCGCTCTGCGCTACTTACTTAAATCGTGTACATATTTTGTTAAGACATTCCAAAGCAAACTCGTCTAGACGGACTGTAAAATACACGCGTCGCTTCGTCAAATGCGTGGATCGGGTGCAAAACAGAAACGCGGAAGCCGACTATTCTATTGTCGGCTGCCCACACGACAAACACCGCCATTCAACCCGTATACTCCGATCCGAAATTCGATACTCGCCGGCATCAACGCTCGCTTTTCTAAACACGCGCGCCTTTCGCAAGCGTAAGTGATTCGGTCGAATATCTGCGCTGTCCGTGCCTGCGCTCCCAGGGTCGCGCAGTTCCCGCTGCGATGCCATCATCCAGCCCATTCCGTCACTACTCCGAGGTAGCGACAACATAAGACAACGGTGGACGCAATTAGATATCGGTGTTTATGGGCGCCTTACACTCCTCAGTACGCTCTCGTGCACTTGTAAACCTCCTTCTCTTCCCTTCTTTCGTTACCCATGCATGGCTTGATACACAGCGAGAAGCGCACGGCGGGGGAAAACACGGCCCTTGGCAAGACCGGCGGAAAGGGTCTCGGGCAAAGCAAACAATGTCTCTCGGCCGAGGCTTGGGAACCCGTCTATTTTCAGTTCAAACTGGACACTGCTCTTCGAGCCGAAAGGGACAGGCGCGCCGCGATCAGGTTGAAGGGACGCTCAATCTGCCCGCTTGCTCGCATGCGCGACGCAAAAAAGCATCCCGAGAGTTGGTGCATCTTGCGAGACACATTAAGAATTAAGGCACACTTCATGCAGGGACTCCTCAGGGGCTTGTACGCCACTCGGTTGAGCCGCCTGCACCTGTTACACTGTTACCAGTTTCAGTTTGCACGAGACACTTCGGCAGCATCTCGGTAATGAATAATTAAGGAAAACTTGTAGTCGGGGTTAAGGGAGGAGAAAGAAAATTAATGAAAAAAAACCTGTGGTGAATTAGTGGCTTTGCTTTGCGCTAAGCAGCGAACTATTTAAGCATAAACAGACCATTACGCATTATATGTCTGTGAGGAGCGCAGTAACCTCCTTTTGTCCTGACCTATGTACTGTCCAAAATAATATATATGTGTCAAGTTCTTCATTTGCTGTATTAGTTCCTCTTACTCTACACGGCCGTGAAAGCTTGATTATTTATAATGTTTTCTGACTGTATTGTTCCCTACAATATTGGGACAACGGACTTTCCAGCAGCCAAACCTCCCATACTGTCGCAACTAAAAAACAACGACAAGCGAAAGAAATCCTGTGGAATGCGATCAGTCAACCTAGGTAATATCGTTCCACAACTGAACAACCTGTGGTCGCCTGAAAATTGGCACACAAAGTACAACCAAGTCTCAACACCGCTTCCCGCCTTTGGCGCAAGATTTGCTGATGTAACGAACGCGCTTGAGTAAGCACGCTGGACTCTTGTCTTACCTTTTCGTTCAAATAAAGCAAGAATACACCGGCGACTGTCCATAAATGATTAATTTATGTGGTTTAACGTCCCGAGGGCTATGAGAGACGTTGTAACGGATGGCTCCGGATGGATTTTGACACCGGAGGTCCTCTCATGCGCACTCAAAGCTCCGTGTACGAGTGCTTTCATTCCCGCCATAACGGAATGCGGCCGCCGACGGCGGGAATCAAACTCGCGACCTCGTGCTTAGTGGCGGGCGCATCCGCTGATTCACTGCGGCGGGCAAACTATCGTTCTGAAAATTCGGCGCACGTGCAATTAGACCCGCAACTGCTGCTAGTTATTTCAGCGCTTTGACGCACTTCGCTGAAACCGCCACTGGACCCGCTGCCGATGCGCTTGCGGATGAAAAAAAAAAAAAAAAAAAAAAAAACAATCGAAAAAAAAGGAGAAGAAGGTGGGCGAGAGATATCATTTAGGACCACAGAAAGTGTCTCTTAGGACCACAGAAACGTTGCCACGTGATGGGAACGTTTATACACGGCCACTTTGCTTTCGAAGAATTTCATTCTTCAAGCCACATCTCATTGTGACATCCACCTTGATATTAACATTTCCGTGCAAAACTGAATCAGTGTGGATTGAGTTGGATGATGCGTCATTGCCGCAACATGCCAATAACACTGCTATAGATTGTATTTATCGATCACCATCGTCATCAGTACCAGCGTTTTGTAATGAATTGAACACCGTCCTTTGTATACCCTCTCTATTGAAAATAAGAGTGTTGTAAAAAAAAATGGCGCCATTAACATAAACATACTAGACCATAACAATACTCCTATAGATTACACCACCTGTCTTCTTGGTTTTCGTTTTGAACCACTCATTACTCTTCCAACCAGAGGTAATCCTGAATCTAATAGCAGACTCATTACTGACCACAATCCCACTTTCTTTCGAATGGCCTGCCACTCGCAGAAAGCCTACAAAGAATTCTATAAAAAGACATTTAACAAGGAGGAGTTTATTACCCGCAGTGCCAATTTAGATTGCTCCAGAGTAAGTTCACAAAGCGATGCCAACATTGCTTTTGATCAATTTACCTCTTTAATAAAAAAAAAAATGTATAACATAACAAATGACAAGCAATACAAAACAACAAAAGAGCTCGTCCTTGTGTTGCTCCTTTTCTTCGTCCTTGTTTGTTTGCGCGCAAAAAGTTTTTTTTTTAAGAATGAATCTGTTCCAACTAGGCCGACTCACAGTTCTGTATAGTCGATTCCATTTGCATCGTGAAATGCAAGAAATATAACTGTCTCGCATAATCCCTAGTTAACTAACAGTCTTTTAAAAGAAACAATAGAAAATTATAAACCCATTCATAAACAGAAACACTCTGAATTAGTTACTTTTCAGTTACTTTCTTAACAAAACGTCGTTTTATGCATTGAAGCACACAAGTAACTGGAACGCCAATGCATTTCTGCGCTAAGTTCGTGAGTTAATATCTCGAAACTGGTGTCATCCTGACAATTTGTTCCAAGTGGATCCGCCTTGCGAGCTCCACGGCTAGAATTTGTAAATTGCAACATGGGCCATAATGTAATTAGTTAAAACTTAATTAGTAATTTTTTTGTTAATTAGTCGATTATACATTTCAATTTTTGTGTAAGTAATGTCCGCCTCTACGAGTAGACCAGCTCTTGAACTAGAATTGTGCTATCTGCCACAGGCAACCTTTAAAAAGTTTTGAAAGTGTTCGCTGGAACATCCGGTATAATGACACGGGGGAACACTTATCTGACGCATTTACCTCCGCTACAACATTCACAAAACTAAGCTATCAGAATCTTAAACATTTAGCCCATTCCGTAGTAATGCTTCTGTGCTGCTTCATGAACACCGAATACTGCCAATTATTAACCGCGTAAAATATAACCTTTCGATCACCTTTGTCAAGGCCCTTAACGATCACCTTCCTGTAAACATTTTCTGCAAGTCACCTCTCGTTAACACAAATCATACAAGATTGGCTGCTCATAACCATTTTCTTTGACCGATGATACAAACTCAAACACACTGCATACTTTTCAGCATTATGATTTCGGAATAACCTCGCGTTGGATATTGTCTTCATCGTTACGTGCTTTTTTAAACAAGTATTATTTTCTTCTCTGTTAGACAGCTAACTTGTGAAATATGGTTCATTATATTGTTTTCGCCATATTCGTGCTTATGAGTTTAGCCATTACTTTATATGTATTTTTACGAGTTGCCTTATCACTGACATATTTCATATTAAGTTTGCAGTTTTTGTTGCTATTTTCATTGTAACACACATTTCCAATGCTAGTGTATGTATACTGTAAATTTATATTTCTTTCTTTGCTTATTTTTATGTGTGCTACACTTTTCTTTTACGGACAGGAGGTCCTCTCTCCTGCATGCATATTCCCCTATGAATGTACACCACTGACTAACCTAAATTAACTGAAACTGAATCTGGCGGGACGATTTCGCAAGCGAATGCAGAACAAGACCTCAGCGTACGGGAATCCGCCTGGCTTCGGCGATCCGAACATGCCCGTGGCTGGACGAACGCGATTAGCTCGTCCGCACCCGTCCAGCTCCGCCGGCCGTTAGCGAAGCGTGCACGGTCTCCTTTAGCTGAACCAGTGAATCGATACGACGCCAATTCATCGTAAACGCGGCCAACCAGCCAACCATACCCAAGTCATGACGACGTCCGGTCATTATTTATGGGCTCTCGTTTGCGCCAGTATACGCAGCGAGCGCGACTCGACGCACGCAGAGAGCGCCCAACGGGGCGACGTCGCACACCGGTGCCGCCACAATCTCGATTGGTCCAACTTGGGTGCATTCGCCGAGGAACGCCGTCTCGTCGCGAGCGCAAGATTCGATCGGCGGACGTTTGTGTACAGCGGACGTCGAATACATGCGCTCATGCCATAAGCGACGACGGCCGCCCAAGAGGTTCAAGGTTGGCGTCACATCGATCCAAAAGACGGAATTTGTTCGGACAGGGGCTTCACGAGCGCGCCGCACGTAAGGGAAAAAAAGATACGGCAAGCGCGCAGCCGATAGGAAGCCCGAAATGTATAGGCGAAGTACACATGTGGCAACGTAGCGACTGAGCCTATAGTGGCGCCATATACCGCAACAACAGCGACCGCACTTGAACAAGTCCGAAGCCTGCGAGCCCAATGTGAGGAATTCCAAAGAAAACGAAAAATGTATAATCATAAATCCCAGTAGTCATACGTAGTCATAAGGCACTCTCACATTTCCCCCATAGGACCTCGTGCATACCTATGGAACGCATCGGGTCACGCGCGTTGCAGACAGACGGACTGATTGATTTCCGAGAGAAGTAGTCCTATAATGCTTACGCATTAAAACGACATGACAAGAGGTCCTGTTACTGACATAGCCCGAATTCGCGTGCCATTCCTGTATGCAAAATCTCCACTTAAGTATACTGCCACCCGGCGACGTTTCCTACACGAGCACATCGATTTCTTTGGAGTCCTTCCTCTTTTGTACGGCTGTAGATATCTCCTGACGATGGTGGTGGAACGGTTTACACGTCGACCTGAAAATGTACTCCGCTAACACTGCTGCCCAGGTCTCAACCTAGATCTCTGGTTTCAGTTGTCCACGGGCTGTGACAACGGACCGTAAACAACAATTTGAGCCCGTCTAATTCATATCACTGGCTCATCAAATCGCTGCCGCATCACGCCTTATCTGCAAACGACATATATTAGAGAGGCGCCATCACCAGCTGAATGTTGCCCTCACTGTCCGCTGGGCAAATAACTTGCTTAGGGTGTTGTTTCGTTTGCAAGCCGTCAATTGCGGGCAAACGATTGTTCGGTGGCTGTGCTCGTCTACGGTGCGCGCCTCCCTGGCGACCTCTCATGCCTCTGGGAATGTGTCACCCAGGCCTCAACGCTTCCTACAGCGTTGCCTACAGCCTTCATGCGAGCTTGAATGAACGCTCCCCAGGCAGGGAAACCCTGTATCGCCTCCTTTCGGGAGATCACGAGAACGCACAGATCGGCGTCAGAGAAAGACGAAATTAAAAATGGTTATCTGCGTCGTGCGCGCTAGCACGTTACGGGCGACAGAACAGGTTCGGGCACACAGCGAGATGGACTTCTTTGGCTCGACGTTTCTGCACCTGGGACATCGTTGTGGAAGGCGCCAAATGTTAATCACCAGCTGCACCCAACTTTCTGTACATACGCGAGCATTTTCGCAATGCGCCTCCATCTAAAAAGCAACGTGGTCAAAATTATGAAACTTAACGTGATATTTACTGCGAGGGCTATTTTCACTGAAACTTCGGCTAAAGAGACGAACACCACAGCCTCTCAACCAAAAGCATCTATTTCACAACTGCGTGGCAACTGTGCTTTTTTCCATAGACGAAACGTGTACCATGAGGCATGCATCCGAATTCACCGGTATTCGCGTGTAACACGTTTCGAGTGGCTTACAACGCGGTGACCGCCCAGCCCGAAAGGTAGGCGCCTACGACAAGCTGAAATGCGTCGGAAATGCATTCAGGTATGACTATCACAAGTGTTTGCTTTGGTACATATAAAATCAAAATGAGGATCCAGTAATCACAGTGAGATTAAAAAGATCGAGATTTCACACACAAAAATATTTGACAGACAGTTTTCCAGTGCGAGAACTGCCGAAGCGCAAGTTTCTTTCACCGACGACCGCCTCAATGGACGCGCGAGTCGGTTGGAATTCTACGCGTGCGCACTGGCCTAATAGGCAGCGGCTATTTGGCAGCTTGCGCGATGCTCTTATGCGCATCTTCCAAGCACTACCGCAGCCTTCGTGCGCGGAGCACCCCGGCTCCATCATTGCGCGGCCAGTATATATGCCAACATCACAGCGGAAATGGAGGCGGTTCGAGCGCGAGTAATATCGCTCTCGATTTCTCCAGATGCCCGCAGCGATCTGGCCGGAAACTTTCGTTGGACTGCCGGAACAGGATCTCTGGCCCTCCCCCGTTTGCGGCACATACGGGGGTGCCAGTAAATCGTGTTACGAGCCAGCTTCGAGGTGTTTGAAGAAAGCGGAGCTAGGCCGCAACGAAAGCTGTCAGATGTGCCAAACCCGCTGTGCTTGGTAAAACCCTATTCTTCCATCGTAACACAATTCAAGCCGATATGAGACACCAAATAAGCTAACTAGAATACTAGTTGCTCTTAAGCACGCTAGTACGTGCTACGTGACTGCGAGTTTGACGAACTTATGCGGAAATGTCGTAGCAGTTGTCCAATACCTTAGCGAACGGAAGGAAAATTTCTAGACACCAGCTGGACAAGCGCTAAGTGTAAGGAGTTTCACAGGTGCCTCTAAAACCCTCTCCGCCCACTCTAAAACACGAAACAAACAGGTATAAATTAAAATGTGGCGCCAAGTCGAACAGTCCACTATGCGGATCGACCAGTCTATGCTATTCGATTCGTATTCGATTCAAGAATTCACTATTCGAAGTTATCGAATATTTGTTTCGTTCGAATGCTATAAGGAACAACAACAGTTATTGCAGTCTACAGGGAGAAAGACTGATGCAAATGGCACGCCCGTGCAAATTGAGACTCGTCTCAATAATTCTGGTGCAGGAGAACCGCAGTTTTTGCGCAGATCCAGTTCCTGAACTAACATACGGTGGAGGTCACTTAATTTCTTACTGGGGTTTTACGTGCCAAAAGGAGGTCACTTATGCACAATAGTTACCAGACGTTGAGTAAGCATGTCTTGTCTGAGGCAGCCAACGAATTCGCTGTATAGATTTAGACAAAGCGATTTATTATTTGGCCAATCTCACCATGTTTGTATTCCTTCAAAACGATGCACGGGGCTGGAGGTATTGCCCTTCGCTCCTTCAACGAGCACTACACTCTGCTACATGCACATGGTACGTTGCTGTTCCTCTTTCCCTTAGTGCCATTCACTGATCATAGCGTCATCTAGGCCAGATGACGCTGACGACTTTCACTGATCGCACCAATCATACTGATAAGTGTGGTCATACTGATCCTACCGCCATTCGCTGGTTCACTTACTGATCATATGTGGTCGTGCCCCAGATGTGATCGTACTTTTTTTTTTCTCTGTCACTCTCACTTATTTATAAGCGGCTCAGCTAAAAAAAAAATTCTGGGGTTTTACGTGCCAAAACCACGATATGATTATGAGGCACGCCGTAGTAGGGGTGTCCGGATTATTTTTGACCACCTGGGGGTCTTTAAAGGGACACTAAAGAGAAACCGGAAGTTGAGCTTAAATGGTAGATTATCCTTTCACGATCACAGCCATACCATTCTTACAGCAAACAGATGTTTAATAGGCGAGAAAATAGCGAAAAACTGAAGGATAGGTGCTGACGCCCCTTCGAAATTCCCGCACTACACGTTCTGACGTCGGAGATTACAAATGCAGGCCGGTCGCGATTGGCCGAGAGCGGTTTATCGCTGTTAATAAAACGCAAAATGAAATACACCTTAAGCGTACATAAACAGCATTTGCCAACTTTTTAAACCGTTTCAAGCGAGGAAGTACAAGTTTAGCACAAAGTTAAATAAATAAGAAAAAAATGGCATGGCGATACATCCGGTCGTGATAGTTTCGTAGTTTTGTTTTTGGTCAATGCATCGTCGCGCGCGCCTGTTCCGCTCTACGGTGTTTGGTTGCGTGTTGCGTGGCTCGAAAAACGTTGACTTCGCGGGAAACAGCCAGAAAATGCCTCGTGTGTGTAGTGTTGAGGGCTGTATAAATGGCCCAAGGCGCTTGCTCAGGGGCAGCGGCAGTGTTGACTCGATTGTGTCCTTTCATGTGGTGTCGCGCGGTGAGCCCCGGCTCCCCGGCGTTCGCAATGGCTCAGTGCTCTGCCGATGATAAAACGGCAAAAGAGCCAAAGAAACCGATGGTGTGCTCTCTGCATTTCTCGCCCTCGGAAAGTATCTTGGCGTGCCCCAGAGGCCAGTCCTTTCTCGAGCAGCTGTTCCCTCAATGCGGCCTTCATCAAACCCCTTTCCGGTGCCTCTGCAGCAGCAAACTGGCGGCTCGGTGAGTGCTGAATGTCATTAAATAAAGCCACGAAATAACCATACCGAGTACGTGCGCAACTTTCTACGCTTGTTCTGTCGGGAACATCGTCGCCTGGCGGACCGGACACTTCGCCTTCCGTCGACGAAAACGAAGCTCTCCGCCGGCGTGGCCGGCGGCTCACCGCCATCGCACGCGGAAACACCTACCGCTCGAGCACGGAGGATCATTTCGCGCTCCGTTTCACTGAATATCGCTGAAATGCAGTCCTGCTTCCCTGGCGAGCTCTTCGTTGCAAGGTTCAGCGGCAGCAACGGTATCCATCGCGGCGAACGCAAACGCAGCGACCATGCATGCAGCCATGATGCATCCAGTGCCTCGGCCGTTTACGCAAGCGGTGACGTATCATGGCGCATTCTGATTCGCCGAGAGCAATGAAATCTGTGACGACACTGCTTCAGCGCCAAATCTGGGGTGAGAGAAATTGAGGAAGAGATATTTGGCCTTTGTTTACGAATTTCTCCGCTAATAACTCATATTTTTGCACCCAACAAAAACTGCATGCATTCCTGAAGGTCCCTCTTTTATTCCAGCTGAACTTCCTGTTTCTCTTTAGTGTCCCTTTAATGTGCACCCAATGCACGGTACACAGACGTTCTCTTTTTTTGTGCATTTCGTAGCCATCGAAATGCGGCCGCCGCGGCCGGGATTTGACCCTGCGCCCACGGGCTTAGCAGTGCAACGCCATAGCCACTACGCCACCACGGCGGGTAAAGCCTCTCAGTTGACGTAACATCGAGTTCTTAACGGTCATAGCATGTATCAAAGGATATAAACAAGCCTTTTGTTGCAGCACCGACTCTGCGGAACTTTTCATTTCACATTTTTATAAATTCGGAACATTCGATACTCAATTGTACATTCGATGGTTGTTTTTATCAAATATTCATTTCAGATTCGAATCGAAAATTTAGCTATTCGAACACCCTCTACAGTACTCACAATCTCCCAATTAGCTCTGCGCACCTTAGGAAATATTCTAAATGTGGTATTGGAAGCGATCACTGCTCATGGCATGTCGATCCGTTCAGTCGGTATTATGGGACCTTTAAAGGCACACTAAAGAGAAACACTGAGTCATAACGTGCTCTTGAAGAACTCTACTTTCGCTGATTTCGCGGTAATAGGTTGATTATTAGATGAGAAAATGACAGTTAAAGTTTCGTTTTCGAATTTTTGAACAGAGAGAAGAAAAACATCGACCATTACGATACTCCCTAACGCGAATTACGAGCGCAGCTATTTAGGTGTTTTGAATTCGCGATACACTGAGGCAAAAAATTTGAATCTGAACGGCAGGGTCCTTTCGGCGGCGGCGCTGAGCCTCTGCTCAGGCAGCTCGTTTAGCAGCAGCGGCAGACGAATCCCTTCCACCGGGTTGCGTCGCTCATTCTTCAGAAAGCGTGAACACGGAAACGCGTGGCTTGCGCGGGCGCATTCTCTAGCGGCGGCGGCGCAGGCTAAGTAGCGCATGCACAGTGGGTCCGAAGCCAGCGCCAGCGCTGTTTCCATATATGGTATCAGTGGACGCGCCCGCCGCATGACTTAGTAATGACGTCTTCGGTGCGAAGCACGTCTCGTGCGGCACTCCGATTTCTTCACCTTTTCGCCATACGCTCCTCCTCCGCTTGCCACCTCATGTTTCCACTGTACCCTCCTCCTCCGCTTTTCTCCTCGCGTTATCTTCGTTATCGCCGTCTTTCGTTCCCAGCTGCACTCCAGGCGTTCGCTCTTTCATCCTTCGCTGTGCTCGTTCGCTCGGTTACGCCAAGGGACGCCGACGCTCAACGCAGGAACGGGCACCTAAGAGCTGCGCTCTAAAAGCGAAGATATACTGTGACCGGCGGGTCGCAGACCAAGATGGTCCCCAATACAACCATTTTCGCGTGAAATCATCCGAGCCTTATAGAAAGGAATTTCACAACCAAACTATCAAAGCATATTCAAACTGTGTTTGAATAATCGGAAAAGGGTCCCAATATCGGCAAAAGCCGCAGACGGTAAAGCGCATAGCTCTAACGCAGGAAAGATCTCTTTTCCCGTAAGCGGTATACGGTCAGTAGACGGAATACGTAGTTCTAGCAGATCAGAGTAACAGAAGCCCTTGAAGATCAAAAACATCTTCGAATCAGCGGCTATCAGTTATCGCATGCCCACCAGCGTCCCCTTCTTACCATAGCTCAGCGGCTGCGACCTAACCGCTGAAGTTTTTCTTCTTCATTTCCGATTTCTTGTTATTCGCAAATGCGAGCACAAGCCTGTTACACTAAAAGCTGGATAAAAGCCAGAACATAAATAATCGAATCGTCATGATCCTCGTTCAAGTCAACATGGCCAAAAGCAACTCGAGTGGCGTCAGGTTCCCTAGCTCGTCGCCTCGGCACGCGCGCTTTCCACAAAAGGAGCCGGCGGCGCGGTGGTGTCGTTTTCGAGTCGCCGAGTGCACGTCTACGGCTTGCGATCACTTTTAAGTCCTAGAGTCGTGCAGCCCTTGTTTCATTTCTTTAATTTCCACTTCTTTATTTGAATCATGTTTGCCCAAGGTCTTCCTCACTGGATACAGGCAGAGCTCCATCCTCTTCTCGACAGCCATTTTCGGACTGCCGGCCGGCCATTCAAAAACGGCACATTGAACTCACCATTAGAAATACACGCCTGGTCAGTTCGTTTCGTGTTGCAAAACTGCAGCTCCTTTCTCGAACTGATATTGACCATTTTTCATTCTTCCTTTCTTTCTTTCGTTTCTTCAAAACTTGTAAGCGTGGATTCATATCGCACAGCACAGCCCGCTATAAGAGAGAGAGAGAGGTGTGACTTCGCGCAGCCGTTGGAGTGCGGGAGGCCCATTTTTTCGTCTAGCCGAAAGCGTTTCCGCAGTCAACGAAACTGTGCTGCGAAAAATATTTACTCGTCTGGCAATCGAGCAAAAAAATAGGGGGGGGGGGGGGGGGGGTGTTGTATTTTTCGTTAGGCGATAGTACGTGGGGCTTGCAGCCTACATGTAAAATTTAAAAATGGAGTGAGAGGGACGCGCCGTGTCCCTGTTACATTGGATCGTGCGTATTGCTCGTCAGACGTTACAGGCGAGATACACGCTGTATCAATGGAAGAAGAAGAGCCACGTGAGAACAACGTTACGGTTCGTATTCACATGACACCCTTCGGCTACGGCCTGTCAGCCGCACAGGAGACTAATGCCGCGATAGTTACCATGGCTAGCTGCTGTGCGATTCGACCTTCCGCGGTGGCTCAGCGGCTATGGCGTTCTTCATAATCAGAACTGGTTTTGGCACGTAAAACCCCAGAAAGAAGAACAATGAGATTTTGGTTCTGGCGCCTAAAGCCCCATTATTTTTCAAACTCTCTGGATTGCCTCCTCCTCTTCTATTTGATGCCTTAGCGTGCGCAGAAGCTTTCTACCAGTGTTGAATTAAGACGTACTTTCATCGTTCTCTACTTTACTGGTTTGGCGAGGATGCTGAAGTAAGCAAGCGCGTTTGTTCATAGCTCTCCAGAAAACTCGCGAGAGGATGAATTAGGGACAGCGCATTTTATAACAAGCTGTTGCAGTATATCTATGAAACGGGCTTGCATGCTTAACCCCATTATGATGTTATGCCGCGTGGCAATCCAAGCGAAAAAAAAAAACAAAGGAAACGACATTCACTGCATGCAGTTATATACGATTGTGGCCAGCAAGACAGTACGCGACGTCGAATCGCTTCTTCAAGTTCTCCCTGCAGCATTATTTCGGCGTGATGTCCCAAGCCGGTGATAGAACTCCGGCAGCACCCATCTTCTTCATTTTCTCCATTTCAGTTAACTCTTTCTTGTCTCTTTAGCGTAAGCGCATTACTGAAATGAGCGCCACCCTCGGTAGGTTTCTCTTAACAGAAGGACAGAGCAAGCCAGGTCGGCAGAAATAAAAGAGAACAACCCAACAAGGTTGCGTACGTGAGCGGTCGAGTATTCCGGCCGTTGCGTGTGCTGCGTCGTTGCAGATGGAGCGCGATTGCACAAGGGAAAGCACGGGGAACGCAGGGCAAACAGCTCGGCGAAAGGGGCGCTGCGGGGCCGCATTAAGACACTGCGCATTTTGCGCTCGAGCACGCCGCGTTGACTTTGTGGGCATAATATAATTTCTACTCTTGCCATGTAGCAACCATCGTGAAATCGCGTTACAGCTTGGTGCGAAGCGAACGAGGGCGCTGTAGAATAATGGTAACTTAGCAGCAAGTGTCCCGTCTAGTCATAGAAACCGAGCGCCTAGCGACATCGGGGAATGGATGCGCCAGAAAACCAACCCAGGATAGGCCCCACACCCATCCCTTAATAAATAAAATGTATTCGTTCATTCATCGTTGCCAAGTAAAGCGTTAAAGTTTGTTTCCTTGTACACGTGTTCTATGACGTGACTGGGGGAAGGTGTAAGCATTGCTCTCTTCTCGGCAATAGAAATGTTGGAAAAGTATTTGTGTGCCATCGTGTATTCCGCTGGTGTAGTTGTGCCCGTTGCACTACGCTGTAAATTTCGTGATGACGTACGCACATCCCAACACTGTAACTCTCAGTACCTTTTGAGGTCAGGCTGCTATCGAGTGCGGTACGTCTCCATTGCCCGAAACCGAAACTATGGTGTAACTATGCTGTTGCGAAATTATGGTGTAATAATTGTTGCGCGCTGGCACCTGTGACCTGGCATACGATAAATTATTGTGCAAGCGACTTTCCAAAGATCAAAACGCAGGCAACACATTTGTGACGGTGCCAAATTGAGTTTCCTGACTTCAGGAGACGTCTCTCCGCCTCCCCGAGGCTGGGCAGGGAATTTCGAACTTGAAAATTTTACATCGACAGTCAGTGCGTCCTTGCAAGTTGTGCTTTTGATATAGCCGATGGATGCACACTCAAAATTTGTTACCGACAGGTACCCTTATATTTTACTTAAAGCATATCAGTATACACTTCTGAAATCTCACAACCGGGATCAGTTGTGAAACAGGGTACCTTGTTTGTAGATATTCAACAAGCTATCAGTTGGCACCTTGACGAGGGAAAATGCGTAGCGTTCATTAGTTTCAGATATTGTTTAGGTAATCCGCGTATTACGAACCATGCGCATTTAGTCCTATAGCTGTCACCTCATTGGATGTTGTCATAAGAACATGTCGTATGAAGAGTTTGTGGTATTGCAATCAGATTAGCTGGCAGTACCTTGCCTATAATTTTTTCGCCAACAGTTCCTGGTATTCTCAGAGGCTAAAAAAACGCCCTAATATTTGTTTCATCGCCCTCCTTATATTTTCGATCCCCACTTGAGGTAAATATGTGTGTTCGTAATTGTTGTCTTGGATGAAATTTGAAGTCCAAAAACAACTATAAAGCGATAGTGTCTGTATACGCTCTAGCAGTGAAGCCTTTCTATGTAGCATCTAAGAAAAGAAAATTGAACTCCAAACACATTTTATTCTTTACATATGTTTGTTCTCAGCTATTCTCTCTGCATTCCATTTTACGCGATGTTATAGTCTATTTTTTTCCTTTATTTTTTCGCCTTGAAATGCCTCTTGCTGGCCGGCGTGAATATTGTGCTGGCGCAGCTTTCTTCGATTGTTACAAGACTCAAAATCGCATTTTGGTCTGAAATCTGGGTTGAAGAAGTCGAACGCTTTAACCGACGTGTATTCCGCCCGAACTTAAGATTCTTCGTAAGCTTCCATGCAGTCAGTGCACGTGCGCAGAATGAGAGCAGCAGAAATAAAAGCAAGGACGACGCGTTGTTTAACGTCCCGAAGCTGCACAGATGGGCTATGAGGGGTTGGCGGCATAGAAACGCCCCTACCTGCACTCACATTGGAGACGAAGAATCAAAGTTATCGATGACTTCGCGAGTGATTGCTTCACTAAAACGTTTTTTGTTTACTAAATTACTTTTGTTTTTGTATAATTATGTTCTGCGCCGGTAGCGCCCGTCTAGCGGCAGCGAACATGTAGACATTTTGTAAAATGAAGCTTTGTAATCTGATCTGCAACACCTCTGTTCTTGGCAAGGAAGCCATCCGCACCTTTCAAAAGATCATCTTGCGTACTCTTTAGCTCAAATCGAACTCCTGATAAACGGAACATATTTGCCTGGTCCATTATGGTTCCGTTTAAGGAGAACCCACTCTAGTGAGGTTCTATTCGGAAACAGGAACAAAGAATTGTGTCTTATGGCCTAGGCGTGCTGTATCAGTATAGCGGCGGTAGCGTGTGCGTAAGCCAGCCTTCAACGATCCTTCATAGAGAGTTATCATGCCTAAGCCAATATCATACAGAAGTGCGCGCGCGTGTCCCTGAGTGGCGGGTTGGCCTTGGCGCTGCCTTCTCCAGAGCATGCGCAGACAGTTTTTCTCGCCTTCGTTCTTTCTCGCCACTGTGCGACCATCTAGTTGACAGTCGGCTATGTCGATGTCTTTGTCGCTCATCTCGTGTGCGTGATTTCTAGCCTAACTCCTCAAATAATTTTCACGTTTTTCAGGCTTAATAGGGCGCAGTTAGACGCTACTGGGTAAAAATATAACGTCAGATGATTTTGTACGTTTAAATTTAGCAGTGCATAATTTTAGCTGTTTCGTCTGCAAACATGAAGCAGCACTGACGCACAGGGACTACAGAATGCACCACGACAGGCTAAAAGGCTGATATGGCCGGCCATTGTTGGAGGAAGTGGTAAGACAAGACTTTTTTTTTTTTTCGATTCGCACTGCAGTGACAGCCGAAACAAGGAACTTGGTGCACCAAGTTGGAAAAAATACATCAGGTATAAACCACACTGCTGTTTTATTTTTCTCCTTCTTTTAGCAAGGCTGATTTTTTTTTTCATCACTAATAGATTAGTACTGCTAAATGGAAGATAGAGGCGTTTAATGCAAGGTCTCAACGAATGATGAATCGCACAGCCCGACAGTGCGCAAAGTTGCCTAGAACTGTGGCACTTAAATGAGCTTCGAAGCAAATTACTAAAGATATTAACGCACACGTACTAGTACCGTCGTCTATTCAGTCATTCCGAGACATAATCTACAGAAGGCACAAATGTGCGTCGCATGTCAGCGATGGTGGCGCAAGCAAAAAGTGAATTTGGCGCTACGGTAACTGTTTTTCACATCACATGCTGCGTTAATGCACATGCAGCTTAGGTTAATGAGGTTAGCGCAGTTCACTAATGCGCGTGGATAAGAGTAATTTGCGATGAAGCTTTTTCATCTGCGTTGTTCTAGTTGCCTGCTCGTGCGCTGTTCATGCTATTTTTCTTTCTTTTTTTTTTTTAAGTTGCGATTTCGTTTTGTTTTGCGCTTATTTCTAACATCCCCTTCAACAATGCCTTAAGGCGAATGTAGCTTTGATAGAACACTGTTTCCACGAGTTCTACCAGCGCCGCACTGTGGAAGGAAAATGAAATGCCAACAGCGGAGCGCAGGGCCAAAGGCACATCACCACCAATAAACACCATTTATCATCATCAAAGACACAACTTCATCGTGTGCTAACGCCGCACAGTCGTTCACGCTTGGCTTAAACGATAGGCTCTGAAACTTGTAGTCCGATATATCCGCCTATTTCGTTGAGTAGCACTATACCCGCTATGGCACCGGAGATCGTCACCGACATGAGTGACACCGACGACGTCTGAGGCAACGTTACTGTCTGAGGTATACATAGTTTGGCACGGTGCGCTCGGCCTCTTCCCTTCGCCTTACGTTCTCGCCAAACATAACTATTACTAATCATTGTCTTGCATCTTACATTGCGATAAACTCGGCAGGTAGCTGGAGACCAACGTAATCATTGCGGCATGCTTTCTCTGAAAATTCCGAACGAGTGGCGGCGAAGGATGCTGTAATGAACGTGGCATGGACGACGGCGCGCGCGATCGACTGACGCTATGCTCGAGAAAACGCGAACGCTCGACAACTAAAATAGCCGCAGTTTCGCACGAAAGTAATGATAGCGATAGCAAGAGACATTCACACCCTGTAAGGTTCGTAGGCCGCATAAATTGTAACCATTCGCTTACTAACTAAATACGCGTGGTGTCACGCGCGCTTTGACAAAACAAGAACGTATCTCACTCGATAACCAAAGGCAATCAGTGTCACAACGCTGACGTGATGAGGAGCTCCAGCAGCGAGGAGCACGCCGCACGTGCTAGTTCCAAGGGGAACGTTCCATGCTGACGCTCGCTTCACCATTTGATCTTAAACGTTTAAAGCCCAACAAAAATACGAAACTCAGAGAAACGACAGGAAAGAGCTCTTGCAACTGTGCTGCATCTATAAAAGTAAGATTAAGCGACCTCCATCACTAGGCGCGCGGGAAGACAGCGTGCATGAAGCCACCAGCCATCTCGGCTCGTCCTTCGTCCTGGCCAGCGCGTTTGATGTCCTCTAACATACGGCGCGAGGAGCCACGGCCGGGCCGAGGAGGAGACGCGCTCTCTCCTCTATCCCGGCAATGTGGAAGCGTGGGCTCGATCACGTGGCCTCCAAGATTAAGCGCGCGAAAAGACGGCGTGCATCAAGCCACCTTAAAGTGCCCTCGCATACTTGCTCTCGCATCGGCGCATCACGTGACCAACACACGGCGCGCGGGCCGCTCACTCTCCTCGCAGTTATATTTTATGCGGGACAGCACGGCGACGGCGAAAATGCGCCTGGAGTGTCCGTATGATTGTCATCGCAATAAAACAGACCAGACTCGTTCTAATGCGCGGAATCGGCAAGTTGCCGATTCCGCGCATTAGAAATACCGCATCATTTCATCGTGCTATTCATTGACCCGGTTGTCTCAGGGCAACGTATACTTAAGGGAACTACGTGTATGTGCGATTCATTCGAGAACATTCCGAGCCAGACGTAGCGCCCCTCCTGGTTTCCTATGTCAGCCGTACACGTCTCCCTCACTCGTTAGCGATTTCCTTTACACACACACACACACACACACACACACACACACACACACACACACACACACACACACACACACACACACACATATATATATATATATATATATATATATATATATATATATATATATATATATATACACACACACACATATATATATATGTGTGTGTGTGTATGTGTGTGTGTTATAACCGAGTATATAATAAGTTGTAATGAAAGCCGCAGCGCCGTGAAGCCTCGTCGTGAAGTAGCAATTAACCAAATACAGAAGAATTTCTGCGACGTTTACCCGCCGTGGTGGCTTACCGGCTATGGTGATGCGCTACGCCACCTGGTGAGGCACGAATGCGCGGACTCGATTCCCAACCGCGGCGGTCGCATTTTGATGGGGGCGAAATGCACGTTAAAGAATTCCAAGTGGTCGGAAATTAATACGGAGTCCTCCACTACGATGTGCCTCATAATCACATCGGGGTTTTGGTACGTCAAACCTAAGAACATAATTTTTTTAGCTGCAGCTTTATCATTGTTCATGACAGAACGGTATACAAGACTGCTCTATAAGCCCACGCAGAAAGATTCGCGCTTAAGAACAAGCAAAGCCCCCGCAGCACATCTCAGTACTATAGGCCGGGGTGACATGAATATACCAGTCTCTGCGCCCTTGCCACGGCTTGCTGCCGGCTGTTGGGCGCGAAGCACGATAATAAAAAAACACGGATCCGAAGGAAAAGTACACCGGCCACGCTTCGGCTATACTTAACTGAACACTGTTCCACAAGATAACGCAACTCGCGCTCCATGGTGGTGGTACAGCAACGATGGCGCAGCTCAGCTTTTTCATCGTTTAATTTATTCGCGCAGCGCCAGGAAATTGTGCGCGTGACAAGAGGTGTTGATGGGAGTATGGTGCGAAGCTTTTTCCGCGGCTGTCTAAAGCTTTAAGGGTTTTCACTCTATGGGCCTTCGAAACGATGGGTATTCAAAAAGGTGTCCCGACACGCCGTCCTAGGTCCAGATATGGTCACGTTCGATGTGAGCTGTACACAATTGACAAATTATGTCTGCATACGAACGTAACACTCTCACGCCTGGTAGTAACAATCGAGTCTGCAGCTTTAGGGCTCTTGCAGCACCGTCTTTCGACAGCCACCCGCGTACCGGCTGATCCGGTGCACATGCTGCTGATACAGAGTCTGTCTGACCACAGAGACAGCCCAAAGCGCACGGCGCGTGAATGACTCTTACCGCGAGCTGGGCACAACCCGTTAACAGCGAACAGTTGAGGGCTCATATATGTATAGGGGGATCATCAGCGCAGGCGTTAGTCTGAAGTGTCCGCTAACCGGACGCGAACCGTTGTTGCGCAGAATGCACACACACACACCGAGATGCATAAACGCCATCAGCGTCACGCCCACTTTGAACGTCCCGAGGTTTAGACGTGACGTTCCGCACAGTTTTTGTTTAATTCCGCCACAAATCAACCGGTACTAGCCAGCACGGGGCACCGCTATTTCTGGCGACTCTAAAGTGTTTAGCACACAATCTGTGGTGAAGCACAGTCCGTGTTGCTGTCACATGTCTAAACCGGCGACATTAGTGCCTGAGAGAGATATTTAGCTGAACGAAATAGCCCTTACATAAAAGGGAAAACAAGAAAAGAGGGGGAGGGGGGCACTCAATTACAGAATTATTTGCCCTTCCACAAATTTCCTGGACGCGATATCCTATCTAGCACACAGGATCAGTCACGAAGTTATAGCCTATCGAATACGCTGTCATGCTTGTCAGCAACATTTATAACAGCGCGCAGCCAGCCCAACAGTGCGTGGAACAGCCGGCGCCCACCCAACCATGACAGGCTCATTCATCCCAAGTGCAGCCCCACCCACTGAGAAGCTTTGAGTCATATAAGGAACAATGTACAACCATTAATGAGCATGCCCTACGGTTGGCATCAACGATATACGCGAATAGTTTCAAGATAACTACTATCTCAAAAGGTAACGCGCCAATAAAAGAACAGACGCATTGCGTAAGCCCTTGCCGTAAGCCCTTGCCTCACCGCAGCTTCAGTTCACCCTGTCAGCGCGGCACAATATAACGTTTCATTATACGGCACGCTTATGTAATTGCTGACGACTTGCACGGAAGGAAATCGAGACGCGGCCTGGATGGAAATAACAGAAAATAACCGTTACGCCGGTATGAATTACGGCTACTCTGCAGAAAATACGCTTTCGCGGGCAGGCTTTTCGTGACAGACAAGTGATACACTTTCAATCTCTTAACTTGGCGGGGTTTTTCGTTTCGAAGCCAGATCTGGCACATGAAGGGCGTCGTAGCGGTGAGCTCCAGAGCAATTCTGACCACGTGGGGTTCTTTACTGTGCACCCTGCAGTTGCAAACACTTTTCAGCATCGGATTGCGGCCACCGCAACTGGGACACGAACCCGCCACATTGTGCTCGGAAGCGAAATGCCACAGTCACCGCAGAGTCAGGCGTTGGACACTCACTCGCGTTCAGGGTGCGAAACCAAATTTCTTCTCTCGTTCAGGTTTTTGCTCCGGTTCAGAGTAAATGGTTCAGTTCTGGCTCATTTTCGGAGCGACGAAACGCAACCTCTAAGGCCGGTTGTAACAGGTTTAGGTTCGGCTACGAAACGCAAGAATAACTACAGGAAAAGCGTCTAAGTTTATTTCGCACAAAAGCACAAGTACTCGGATCAGTCAACTAATGAAGAGAAGAGAGTGAGACCCAGCAACGACCTCACCTTTACCCATTGAAAGCAAGTACGCAGAGAGGTAGGACTCGCAAACGCTCACGATCAGCGACCAAGGGCGCAGAGTAGCGAAGCTCGTCCGGTTGCCCTTTCTTATTTGTGACTAAGTGTTGCATTTAGCTAAAGCCATATTATTAAAACAAGTGTCGGAACCGCAAGGTACACTAGCTTAGACTTGCGTTAGAATCTTAGCAACCCACCGATGTTTATATATATATATATATATATATATATATATATATACTACTCCCGCTTCTTGGCGCTTCGCGTTTTGCAGAGTTGGCGGCAGGCTCTTCGCTGCAATGGAGACGTATAGCACGTGCAGCACGGAGGCACACCGCCTATTGTTACATCATCTCTCCTGACGCATTGAGGCTACTTTTAAAATCGCTGCGTCAATCTAATTGGAGAAAGCTGCACAGGCGCGGTAGTTTTCATGCAACGTCAATTAACACAGAGAGGCCACTAGCTGCGCGCGCAAATCGGCACAGGCACAATGGCTTCAACCCAGCAGTTTTCTCTCGAATACAGCTAAGGGTGCACTAGGCGGATAATGCAATGCGTCTGGCGGAAATAATCATGCCGAACCACATCATCCTGAACCACCCCGACCGGGCGGGCCCTTCGCGTGGCGCAAGGCGTAAGTGAACAAAAATTGAATTTCTCAAAGCAAAATCCGTCAGAAAAATCATAAAGTACGACTTAACCATAACCTACAGACGTAATACGAGAAAAAAAGCCTGATAAGCAGCCAGGGATCTTTGAATACTATCGCGTTCCACTCTTAAAGGCGAAGCTTAAGCGTCCTCCAATTCTGATGGTGTTTCGCTGTACTTTGGTTCTAGGCAAAATTGAAGGGAATGTTGGAAAACCAAGCCTGTCTAAGTGTTGTTACATGTCCCTCGCGAATCCCGACGTGACAGATATATATATATATATATATATATATATATATATATATATATATATATATATATATATATGCATACAGGGCGTTCAAAATTAAGCGTTACGGAATTTTTGAAAATCGCCTGTGGCAGGTAGCATAATTCGGTAGATTCCTCGTTGGCGTCACATATTCTCCTCGCACGTACGGACGCGGTACTTCGAAGTGATTTTCTCGCGCCTGCGGCGCTCGTGCTGTATCAGTCATGCCGGATTATATCTTTCTCGCGCCTCTACCTTCAAAATAACATCACTGATTTTCCCGGGGAAGCAGTAGGGGCCGTAGTAGAGACCGGGGACTGCTCTCCTGGAGCAGTATCTTCGATCGTGCCAGTCTTCGTTTGGTGCTCTCCGTGACTTTTCAAAAGCATTTTTAATGGTCTTCTTTGAGTTAAAATGTTTTGAAAAGTCACGGATAGCAGTACACGAAAAGCCTGGCACGAGCGATGATACTGCTCCAGGAGAGCAGTCCCCGGTCTCTACTACGGCCCCTACTGCTTCCCCGGGAAAATCAGTGATGTTATTTTGAAGGTAGAGCGCCGTAAGGCGCGAGAAAGGTTCAATCCGGCACGACTGATACAGCACGAGCACCGAAGGCGCGAGGAAGTCCGTCCGACGTATCGCGCCCGTGCGAGGACAATAGCTGACGCCAACGAGGAATTCAGCGCATAATTCCTATCGTTGAGCTGGGTTATTCGATGTGGCGGACATTAGTAGCGCGAGAAAAATACACATATTCAACTAATTAACAAAATATTGACTAATGAAGCTCTTAGTTAATTACTTTACAACACATATTCCAATTTACGAATTGTAGCCGGTGAGCTTGCAAGACGCATCCACTTGAAATGAATTTCCAGGATGACACTAGTTTCGATGTATTATTTCCCAAAGTGTGGGACCAAATACAGGGGCGTTCCAGTTACTTGTGTTGCTCAATGTATAAAACAGCATTTTGGTAAAAAAGTAAGTGGAACAACAGTGCATTTTTACGGCGAGTTTGATGGCGCATATCTCCAAACTGGTGTCATTCTGCAAATTCATTCCAAGTGGATACGCCTGACAAGCTCGCCGGCTACAATTCGTAAATTGTAATATGTGTCGTAAAGTAATTAACTAAAACGTTAATTAGTGAATGTTTGTTAATTAGTTTAATATTTGTTTCGATTTCTCGTGCCGCTAATGTCCGCATTATCGAATAACCCAGCTCAACGATAAGAATTTTGCTACGTGCCTCGGGAAATTTTTTAAAAATTCGTAAAGCTTCATTTGAATACTCTGTATACATATAGTATGCGTGGTTCCCTATCGGCCACTTAGGCCGGTTTCCGTGTTTTACCTTTTGTCGCATCTACGCTTTCATTTACGTACGACTGTGATAGAAAGTGACTACCTATAGCCAGAAAGCCGTTCCTTTTATCAGCGATCATAGGTCCATCACCACCGCAGCCAGAGCGTTCGACGCTGACCAACTGGTGTTCACGATTGTATGGCTAACACGCTTGTCCCCCGGGCAAGCCTGATTCAACACTGCAAGAACGGCGACACTATTTCTAAAATGATAACAGGCCTACGTGAACATACAAATGTGATAGCACGGCTTAGCCACAAGTACGGACAATGCATCGATAAAGAGCTCCGAAAGTCGACCTGAACCGATAAGCGTACTTATTTTTTCCTTCTTGGTTGAATTCAGAAGTGGCCAAAAATTCGGCAGAGACACTTACCCCCGTATTCAGAAATGCAACTTCGCTTCAAGTCCGTGCTTGACTTGAGTTAAATGACGCCTGTTGTGAACGCGCCGAAGCAAGCGCAATGAGTGTCCAGGGCATGTTCACGCCAGGCGTCGTTTAAGTCAAGTCAAGCATGGGCTTGAAGCTAAGTTGCATTTCTGAATACGGTGGTTAAGCCTGCTTACGTGTGGGATGCGAAAGCATTATAACGTTTGTAGATCTCGAAACGTCATGAACGCGCTCATTTTATACGCTCATATCGTGGCGCCACCTTCTCCCCATTGTCTGCACCGTCCCGTGCCCAATGACGCAGCACTAGGCCACACCTTTACTCAGCCAGATGGCTGCGACGTGACGTGTGCAGTCAAGTACGCACTAGGCACACCTTTAGTAAGCCAGAACCATGGAGCCGTGTCGTCGGGGAACCGTGCTCGTTTCACACCCCGGAGGCCCGGGTTCAATTCCAGCCAAGATCGAAATGTACCGAATTTTCAAGTCCATTCTTTTACTTTGTTTGCAGAAACCTCACTGAGAAATGTGACGTCAATTACAGGATGTTCTTACGTGTTTTTACTCTTTGCGGCGTCGGCCATTTTTGGTACCATCTTTCGGTCACGCCGACGGATTTTCGCGTAATGGGGCATATAATGCTTTCGCATTGAAAAAAAAAATTTTTTTTAACGTTCCGGTCAAGTGCCGGACGTGGAAAACATCTCGGTTTCAGTTTCGGTTCGACACCCCGCAAGCGTCCAATAGAAAAGGAGAGAGCTGTGCTGAGGACTCCCTTTAGACAAGCGTCATACCTCCCCTTCCTAAACCACCCGCTTTCCAACAAGAATAATTCGGCTACCTTCTTTAGAAAGCCCTCAAACAAAAGCACGGTGTATTAAACATTACAGTACAGTAGGCTGCCGAAGTGTCAAGCGCTGTCTCAAATGGACTGGCACCCATCTGCCCCCACAAAACAGTGGCATATCAGCCCAAAATAAGACCCGAATCGGGAAGTGCAAGAAAATACGCATATCTCGAGCGACACATCGTCGATGTAAATTTAAGTTGGAATAAAATATGTGAACTTTAATACATTCGAAAACCATCGACATTGTTTTCAAATGAATCACGTTATACTGATTGCATCAACGCAGACCAACCAGGCTCGCTTTCATTCATGCGCGTGATCAGCTAATAGAATTACACTGAATTTTCATACACGTATCAATGTAGGCAGTGTTGACGTTGAACAAGTTTACAGCGTCATCACTAAAATACTGACTGGTTCTCACCTGGCCACATTTTCTAACGAACACCGTGGTACTTAGAACGGCCCCTCAAGTGCCTACCACAGCTACCTTTTTTCTCTCTTAGCACACATGTAGAACGACCTCCTAATGAGGGTGTGGCATCTTACGTCACTCTCAGGCGGACGCAATCGGCAAATGGATTAGGAGCGCAATCTGCTGCCGTGCAATTCTCGAGCATTGTTATGCTCGAGCATAACAAGCAGCCCCCCAACGAAAGAGTAATAGGAAAGTAAAAAGCTTCACTGAAACGTCACAACTTTTCTCTCCCCAAATAGCTCTGGTCGAGTTTCTGTAACGGCACTTGATCTACAGATCAGACGCGATATGCAATCCAGACAACTCGCAGTCTTTCAAGAACGACGCAAGCAACACCGCAAATGCGCGCTTTAAAGTTAACGCGTGAAACAAAGAAGCGACCGCCTGAAATAAAAGCGCGCCACCACGAAGTCGTCGCCCGAGCGTGAGTGACGTGCATTTACCTGGGATCAAACGCACAGTGGACGGGTCCGAGTCCTGATCACCGATCGAGGGGGACAGTGGCGTCGAATTCTGACCGGCCAGCGAGTCAGGAGTTGTGACTTGCGTCACTTCGAACTTGCCGGTTGTCGTCGATGTAGCTTCCATGTTGAACGCGAAGCTTCGTCGACCGTGCACCCCGGCTTAACTTACCACGGGCATGGCGCCCACCGGCGAGTCAGATCGCACCGGAAACGAGTCAGAACGCGCAGAGCACGCCGAGTCACAGACACGCGTCCCAGAACACACCGAAAAACGACGACACCAGCGGCCAACGGCGACCTGCAACCCCGTCGCAGTGCTCGCGCGATCTGCCCTCACCGGCGCCCGAACCGCTGCTGCAATGCACCGCGCACGCGCGACCGTGTCCCTCCGCGTTCGGCCTCCTCGCCCCGTGGTCTGTCCGCGCGGGAAAACGAGTCCGTCCGTTCGCGGCTCGTTTCCCTAATACTAAACATTATTTCTGGATGCAAACACCTCTAGAAGGGGAATGAAAGCATCGCAGGACTGCAAGTGGGCACATTCGCCACCGTAGCACACGCAGGACGTTAAGACCACAGCTTTTTTTTTTTTTTTTTCCCTTTCAAATCAATGCCTCAGGCCTTTCCGAGCAGACGACGCAGCGCCGCCAGGCCCAAGTGGAGGCTCAAACCCAGGGCCCCGCCTCCGTTCTGTTCTCCTTTTCTTTGAATGGGAGAGGCGGGATACTCTCGCTCCTAGAGCTACACCGAGGTCCACGTTTGGTGGCGCCACATCACAAGTGCTCTTGAAATCGGCTGCTTTTTTTAGCTGGGCGAGAAGCAGACGACGCGGCTCCCCTCTGTTTTTGTTCGTTCACGTTTGCGCCCAGTTGGGGAATCCTCTTTCTTTTCCCCTTCCGTGTGTCAACAGAAGCACTTGCGTCACCGCTCTTATTCAAAAAGGAATAGGTTATATGCCGATTACTGTGTTAGTCAGCCCTTTTCCCACCGGTCTCCCTTTAGCGATCGAAGTTTGCAGGTTTGGTTAAACCTTCTTATATTCGCCAATTGTCCCGGAGCAACAAGCTCATTCGCACATGGCTACGTTGCCATGTTTTATTTGGCCATAGTAGCTAACGCATTCCACACATAGTAGCTCACGCGAGCGCTCAAACTTCTCAGACACTCGTCGTGTTCTGTTCAGCAGTAACGATTGTCAGAGCTATCCTGTTTTATAACAGTAAGAAATGTTGAAATAATAAAAAGAAATACAAATCACGAATCGTGCAATACCTGCACGCCTCGAAGATTGTATGGTTTTGATATCACTTCTTTTAGCATAGTACCGCCAAACAAAAAAAAAAGTGAGCCAAAGTAGCAAAGAAAGTTAGGCATTCTCCCGCATAAAAAAAAGCTAACGAAAGAGCCGTGCGTAAGGCTACACGACAATAGTTGAACATCTACTACAGGCACGAAGGTGAAATACGAACAAGAGGAGCGCTCATTATGGTGCAAGTAGCCACGAATACATCTTAAAACTCGGACAGGAGAAAAAAAGCGTCCGACTATATATATATATATATTATACACATTTTTGTGGCCCACATTTTAAAGTAAAGTTATCCCATTGACTGGCGAGTAAGACAATGAATGGTTACCATATTCTTGAGTTCAAAAGGTTAACAGGCGAGAAATCAGCGTCTCGAAAAACGGTCTGAAATAAGATCGATGGTAATGGCCACGCCTTCACAAAGCATCTGTGGTAAAATATGACAACCTGGTTTTCTTTTTCGATTCGTGCATAGACATCAGTGATACGAACTTGGAAACCACAATCAACGACGTATCCGTCTCTTAATTCAAAGCGATAGCAACTATAGCGCTATCATGTTTGCACAGCTGTTAACTCCATTTTAACCTTTCATATATTGTATCCTCCTCTCTTTCCCACTCTCATTTTTTTCTTTTCTTTTTTTTTTTCAGAGAAATTGGTAAACTAGATCTAATGCGCGACGGATGGGAGTATTTAGGCGCGTTCACAGCTTAGAACAAGGCGAATGCATTTTCTACCATCCACCCACTTCGGGAAAGTGAAAAGGCAGTGAATAAGGCTCAAGAAAAACGTTCGCACGATTTTAACACTTGCAAAAAAGCAGCAATCGCTCGAGCTCTGAATAAAAGCGGCGGTCGTTGCGACATGCGAACAGGGGTAGCATGACAGAGCTTCGAGGGAACTGCCGCAAGGAAACGACGGTGCGCGCTCATGGTGACGGCACTCCCGCGCAATTGAATTTCGCAAGAGCAACCGGCGCTGTGCGCACCTCGCAGGTAGCAAGGATAGAGTCAGATGCTCCGAGTGCTCTCTCTTCTTCGAAGCAAGGATGATAGTGACAGACAGATTTAGGAAGAAAACAGCATGCTTTTTGTTAAATTGACGGTCAACTGCCAAATTCCGAATCACCGCTAAACACGGTTTGCGCTAAACACGGATACGTATTCTCAAACACACCGCGAGTGAACGTCTTTTCGTATTCATTCAGCGTAATGCAACGACCACGCTACTTTTGGTCCGCGACGTCTGAGGCGGGGTGACGCAGGACGGGGAACCCCCCTGCCGGGCGCGTCATGTATGGAACACGGAAAAAAGAAGAAAGACAGATGTGAAAGAACAGCGATAACATGTCCTGGTGTTTCTTATTTTATTGTGTTTTCCCCTCTGCAAGGGACGAAGTTGCGCGCTCTTCTTTTGGAAGAATCCCCTGTGTGTCGGCAGGTTACATAACGTTCGGCGAGATCTTGGGTTGGAACAAGTCCAGTGAGGAGCGGCGAGTATTTTCTGCGTGCATACTTGTCACATGTCAAAGACCACCTGCCATGGACTTGGCTCATTGACAACGAAGAACTTTGTCCATAACTTCACCAAATGTGCGTACGCGTATTTCGAATATTCTGAAGCCGCTCTAAATTCGGCATATTCATCGCGCCTCTGCGGTGCTCCGAAGACGAATTTAGGCTTCAAAACTACCGTAGAGGTCTCACCTGTCGAGGGAAGGGAATAGAAACTCGATGCAGTGTTAGCCGTACTTTCAACGCCACCAATATTTCAGTCGTCTTTCACCATATCCACCGCAGATAAATTCATCATTTCTCTATAAAGTCGCTCCACTCCATCAAGTGGAGCACAGCGCCGCCTTTCGACGCCGATAAGTGACGCCCTTAGCTGATTTCTACGAGGGGTTGCTTGGCAAACACACCATCTCTCCAGGGCATCAGAGTGGACGCCAACAGCACCTGTTTACGAAGTTTTCATTGAAGCGCAGCAACCACTTCAGTCGCAGGGCGGTGATACCATATACGCCTTCTTGAGTTGAGGCGAAGTGCTGGGTGGCGGAACATCAGAACACGAGGATGAGGATGACTGCGCTGCTGTGACAATGTGACATTTGAAGCGCCATGCTCGTCCCACGAGGTTAGCCGACGGCAGTTGTTGCCTCGCGCTGTGGCTTAGAAATTACTGATAGAGAGTGCACGTTCTTGGGCATCAGTGACGGGCATCAAAGGCATCAATGACCACGGTGTGACTGTGTCAGTTCAACGCCGTTGTTAAAGTCCGTCCGTCCGTCCGTCCGTCCATCCATCCATCCATCCAATCAACTTATCTGAAGAACATAATTACACGTAGCATCTTGCCACGGGCTCGATTGCATGATTGCAGTACTACAGAAACCGGTCTAAGAGTGCTGGGCTGTGGTCGGACTTATACACATGTCGTCTCTTTGCGCCGTTTTACCATTTTCCCCACCATTCCCCAGAGTCCCTGGAATAGTTTCTGTGAGAATTCATAAACAGTTTATAGTTGCGCTTAGTAGTGCACGGGTGGTCCCTGAGTCTTTGGTTTACCATTCGTGTCAAAAGGTAGAAAATATGCCAAGATGATCACCTAACCAACTAGCCATCGTCACATCCTTGTCAGCTATTGTTCAACTTCCTGCTCGGTGAACTAATTGAAATGCATAGTGCGCTCGTATAGCGCCCTATCGAAGTGCATAATAGTTTATGCTGTTTTCCGCACATTGGAGGAATGCATGGAACCGAATCAACATGAAGCTTAGTACGGCAAAAATAAGATTTACAAAATTTATAGAAACCGAAGCTACTTATAGAGTGTACAGAATGGGGAGTGGGTCCAGCGGACGCCTTAGCAAGCGCCGAGGGTGAAGCAAAAAATGCGGAAAATGTGGCGGCGCTGCGATCGCCTTATTCTGAATCTCCGGCCAATAAACGTTGGCTCCGGCTGTTTCGGCAGCGCTCATTGGCTGAGGCGAGCTCGCTGGCTGAGTAGCTGTCGTCTGCTCGACGCACCGTCGTTATTGCGTCGTTTGCGTCCTTTCCGCCGCTCTTTTTACATTTTATTTACAATAGATCGTTGGAGAATAATCTCAGTGTTACCGCCACCGAGTATCCGCCTGTCAAAGCTCCATGCAGCTGCGGTAGGGTCTCCGACGCGACAAGCGTCCGGCCAGCGAGCGGGGCGGGCCACTCACTCGGAAGAAAGTGACGGTGGCGCCACCTGGATTTTCAATAAAGAATGCCTCAGCGCAGAGCCCTCGTTGGACCCACTCCCACAATCTAGTACACTCTACTACTAATAACGCGAGGTGCGAGTTCTTGGATTGTTTAGCCTTCGTATAGTTTGCGACTCCAAGTAAAGGCTCGATACCTAGCGGCCGCGCCGAGAAACAGCCGATCCAGGTTCAAGCGAAAGAGCTAGGGCCTTCTGTAAAGGCATGCACTGAATGCCTTGTAGTTCTCATATCGTCGCGATGCCGCCGCGCACAAGCCTGAAAATGAAAGAAAGACGGATGTCGAAAGACTTTTGTTGTGTACCATTATGCGTGTCATCGCGGTGGGAAGACTGCAATGTATGATATTTGATCTTTTCCCGAAAGAAGCAGACGACGCGCATCGGAGAGCGACTTGAATGAGAAACTTCCGTATTGGGAAAAGGTGACTCATACTATACCGGTTTGTTCGAATTCTGTCTTCACGGCTAGTATAGATCATTGCTTTCTATTTATTTATTTTAAATATTTTGCTGGCTTTTCAAATCACGGAGTGTACTTTGTTTATATAGGTAGGTGCTTTAATAAGTTATAGTGATGTAGGCTTAAGCTTTATTTGATTTTGTTCGTTTATAGTTATATGCCCCTGCATCAGTGTTACTAATAATTTAAGCAGCAGGAATATTCTCGCTAATGTGCTTTTGTCTGTAAGCACGCTAGCAGGAATGATAACTACTCCGGAAGTCTTAACTTGATCATGTCACATGTTATGCGGCGAGGCAACATGTCATTTTCATAGCATGCTTTAGTTAAGTGGTGCAAGCAGAAGAAGCTTTTTTTTTTTTTTTTTTTTTTCATTCACCGCGGTGAGTTGTCAGTTTATTAGCTCGGAAGAAATTTAGAAGCAACTGCAAACAGCGCTCGTTCGAGCGTTGGAGCGTTCTATACCTGCGCACAGCGAAGCTAGTTTGTCTTCCGACGCTGTGGACACAGCACACGGGCAGCAGCTGTCTGCTGCATTCCCAAGCCGGGGCCCTACCGCGAACACTACGTACTGCGAACACGAACAAGCGCCAGTCACCGGACGCAGACGACCTTATCTCACGTATCAACTAACTATAAAAAGGAAGGTGCACCCCCACTCACAAACGGAACTCTCGTTTGTTTTTATCCCAAACACACTGACCAGGTTAACTTTATAGTTTTTAGCCTCGTTCTATCAGAGCAGAATATGCGTATCTTTAGTTTCTGAAAGCACGACAGACGTTACTGCCTATACCGGGTGTTCAAAATGAAGCTTTACGGAATTTTAAAAAATCGCCTGTGGCAGGTGGCATAATTGTTATCGTTGAGCTGGATTATTCGAAGAGGCGGACATTATAGTAGCGCGAGAAATCGAAACACATATTCAACCAATTAACACAAATTGACAAATTAACTTCTTAGTTAATTACTTTACGACACATATAGCAATTTACGAATTGTAGCCGGTGAGTTTGCAAGACGCGCATCCACTTGAAATGAATTTCCAGGATGACACCAGTTTCGAGATATTATTTCCCAAAGTGTGGGGCGAAATACATGGTCATTCCAGTTACTTTAGTGCTTCACAGCATTGGTAAAAAAAAAAATAATAAGTGGAACAACAGTGCATTTTTACGGCGAGTTTGAGGGCGCATATCTCCAAACTGGTGTCATTCTGGAAATTCATTCCAAGTGGAAACGCCTGACAAGCTCACCGGCTACAATTCGTAAATTGCAATATGTACCGTAAAGTAATTAACTAAGAAGTTCATTCACACCCTGTAAAATGTGAGATGCCATTTGTGTGCTATACTATACAACACGAGTCGCAGTGCGGAGTAGCCTATGAAGGTCGAAAACAGTCAAGCATTGTACCTGTACCAGTGGAGCAACGTCGCGAACAAGTTCTTGCACCTTTCGGAGGCCCGCTACGCACAAACACTTGCTTTTTTTTTAACCTCCGGCTCGCTTGAAAGGCTCTTTGTCTTTAGAGAAATAAGATGCGGCTCGCTGGACAGGTAGGACGTTTGCACGCAGAGCGCAACTATTTCCGAGCTTTCGTGGCTGAAATTTTTGAGACCGACCTAATTAAGGTGGTCGGCAGCAAGAAACCCTTTCGGCATCGACGAAACACCTCGATTCGACGTCACAAACGAGACATCATGAGCGCAGCACCAAGCGAGAGAGCCGCCGTGAAGCTGGATGTCGTAGTCATTTTTGTTAAGTTGAAAGTGCTGCCAGCACAAGTAACGGATTCTGGAGTTGCCAATATTCCGGACGTCACTCACAGATACAGAGCGATGTAGCCATTATGTGCGGAGAAAGAGTTCGGTGTCGTTCGTTCGGAAGTGAGGCTCAGTTGTCACCAGTGCAGACGGAACAGCACGCGACATGATCGCCTACGGCTTGCCTATCATGAACTCTGTTACACTGAAGACGTCTTCCTGAACTAGCAAGCTCAAATCAAAACAAATAATGGGGCTTAACTGCCCAAAGCAACGCACCAGCTATGAGAGACGCCGTAGTGGGGGGCTCCGGACTAACTTCTACCCTCTTGGGTTCTACAACGTGGACTTAATCCTATTATAAGAGCGTTTTTGCATTCCACCCACATGAACTTGCCGCCAACGAATCCGCGACATCGTGCCAAGCAGAAGAACGTTCTAGCCACTGAGCCACCGACGGGTTCACGAACTATAGTATAAAGAAAGCGCGTAAATCACTTCCGTGTTAGGATACAACAGCAATTGTGAAGGGAAGCACGCTCCTCTAAATTAACGTTGACAACCCAGGACTCTCCAAAATTGTCCCGAAACCACTACTTATTTCATGCAAACGCTCTTCAGTGAACTAGACAAGGGTCGGTAGGCAAAAAAGTGACCTAATCTACAATTAATTCGTACAGTACGTTCGTGTTCAACAAAGATTTGTAAGCACGGCGGGACGCTATGACATGGTACCGCCGTGGACGAGGCTCGAAGCATGCGGCGCGTGGCCCTCATAAATAAACTCTAGCTGCACTCTGCACGCCAACGATGCAGAAACATGCAGCGATGCGAATAGATTTCGGTGATGCAAAAATCGCAGAAACAAGGAGGCACTCTGTTTGCTCTATATAAAAACGAAACAGAGCTTAAAGACGACGAGACAAGCGCACACACTCTCTGTATGGAGCATTGTTTCCACAAGTAAATGAATAATGATGATTGATCCTGCACCGCCTAAGCTCACTATAAGGACTCCGCTACATTCGATCATCTTTCATACCCCTTTTGCCCTTCCCCATCACAAGGCAGTCAAAACCGGAGATATCCTCCTGTTAACCTCCCTGACTTTCTTGCTTTCATATCTCTCTCTGTGCGCTAGATTATCAGTTTAAATATCGTTTGAACGATAAGCGGCTGGAAAATAACTGTGCACAGTACTTTGAGTGCTCGAATGAGTACAGTCAATTGAGTACAAGAAAACTCACAGGTTCTTAGACGTTATTGTGGATCGCGGCCTCACCTGGGGTCCCCATGTCTCCTATATGAAGAGAAAAACTGATTTGTATTGAGAATATGTTTAAATTCGTAGCTGGAAAATCCTGGGAACCATCACCATGTTACAGCTATTTGCACGGCACTCTTTCTCGGATTTCTTCGATACAGTCTTCCAGTCTTGTACACACACATGCAAGACTAATATCCTTGCACTACAGAGCGTACAAGCTCAAGCACTTGGGAGATGTCTTGCCCTCCCGAGATGTTCTTCGACAGCTGCAACGATTGTCATTGCAGAGGAGCACCCGATCACCCCTACATATCGTCGGTGAAGCGCTAAGAGCGCACATTAGACACATTTCGCGGCTACCATCCCATCATTTAGGAGATTTGTCAGTGCGAAGACCACAGGCTACATTCTGTAGCAGTGGCGTAGCCAGAAATTTTGTTCGGGGGGGGGTCACGTTGCTGCGCAGCCTCCTCCTTATGGAATTTGTCGAGGGATCAAATACACGAATAATAACTGCATTGCCATTGTCAATGCCATTGTATCTTAGATGCTGCAAACAAATTATTGAACGTTACGCACTGTCAAGTACAATGTGTATTTTTTTCATAAAAGAATATATTCGTATGTCTCAAAAATTGTGGCAGAAATAAGTGATACCAATGCTACCGCGTTTTTTGTCTATATATTAAGTAAAGAAAATATCACACGAACTTTAGGACTATATCAGTTCGAAAGCGGCAAAGCAGTGCATGCAGCTGATATGAAAAACATAAAGGCCATGAAAAGAACACGTTGAGGAGAAAATATTTTGATAAAACTTTGTCGCTCAATAACCTTGTTTACATTTTTGTACATATGCAACGGCCAGGGAAAAACGTCAAGGACGCTGTCTTTCGTTGCAATAGATTGCGCAGGAGCAGCTGTTACCGGTCGTGTATTGCAATTACATCGAGATTATAGTCGCAAGAGTGAGTACATATAAAAAGCAGGAGTTCTGCAAAATATACATTAGAAATGCGAAGATGGAATGGAATATACAAATGCGAAGATACAATTCTCGATAAAGGGCAAAAATTGTCGCTGGAAACAAAGTTCGCTGCTTATATACACAAAAGCTCGCAACAAGATATTTAAATATACGTATAAGTCTCCAGTAAATTACGTATTTAAGCAAACGTCACTGTATATAATGCGTCAACCAAGACAAATAAACATGTTGCGCCGTCACAGATAGTAAACTTTGCACATAGAAAGACAGACGATCCAGGCAAGAACAAAATATATGATCGCAGAAATCGTGATATGTACTTGGGCCATGCGGCGGTCGCGACAGATCCGTATAGAATAATAGAATAGAGGAATAATGCAGAAATCAGTACGAAAATGTGTAATGTAACTGCCTGCAAAGCGGCAACAAATATTCTGCACCCAATATTACAGAAGGGTATTCCTTCGGTTCAAAATAAAGTTACAGGCTTGCGCGGCACACGCAGCACAGTCACTACGGGAGGGGGGGCTGAAGCCCCATCAGCCTCCCCCCCCCCCCCCCCTGGCTACACCCCTGTTCTGTAGTATTGTGACAAGACACCATGCCTCAATTCCAGTGTTGCAGAATTACGACTCCTGAATTGGAATGACCCCGGAATGGAATGGGAATGGAATAAAGCGCCTTTTGTCCGGAATGGAATGGGAATAGAATTACGTGTTTTTCCGAAAATAGAGCGCTTCTTCGTCTACGCGTTGTTTTTTTGTCAAAGTATGCCGAAGAACCAACCAACTCACGTTCAAACATTAGTAAGTCAGAGCCTCGAATTCAACAATAAAGCAGTATTTTTAAAATGGCTTGGCTGATTACAAGTACGGTACATTTAGAAGCAACGCTCCTACCACAATTCTGTCCTCATAGACTGAGTTGCTCCACTGAGTTGCTCATAGACTGAGTTGCTCCATCAACACATGATGATGATGATTTTATTGCAATCTCCTTCGAAGCGGGGTAGCGACAGATAGCCCCCTAGCCTGTTGAGCTACTCAGTATTAAACACATGTATAGCAGTCATATTTTCTCTCTTCATAAAAACGTCAATCTCTATATTGTATAGTATATACCTGCAATGGCTCCAGTTCTACCAATATCTTCCCTGCTCCTTTTTCACATAAACACCTCCTGGTTATTATTACCACTGCTGACCATCCATCCCAGCGCTTCTGGGAGGTGGAGCTTTCATACGGGTCTTGCTCGGTGAATATCTTGGCATTCCATTACGATGCGCTGAATCGTTTCGGGAATTTTTCTGCAGCAGACACATGCCTCATACTGTTGCGAATATTTGCTCCGGTATACTTTTGGCCTCAGGCAGCCGGTTTGGGCCTCAAATAGCAAGGCACCGCCCTTCGTATTATCGTACAGATATTTCCTCTTGATTTTTCTTGCCGTATTTGTAAATCACGATGGTCATTTTTGTTTCTATTCTCGGAATCTAATTTACTGTTTGTTTCCCTCACTTTCTTTTTGATGACTCGTGGTTTTACATTTACACTTTCAATTACTCTGAACTTGGTTAGCAACTTTCTGGACGGATATTTGTGCACTTTAACCGCAATTTTTTTTTCATCCATGTTCCTGAGTCTTTGTTTAAGACAAATCTTGCTCTGGGTTGCTCTGACTTCAAAAGGAGCCCAACCCATGTTACTGTGCAATGCCTCATTTGTGGTTTTACCGTGGGCCCCCAATGCCAACCGGCCCAGCGACCTTTGTTAATAACTTCAAACCCCGACAGGATCTCTGATTTGAAGCACACAGTGACATTTATCAAACTTAGCGCTGGCCCCATTACTCCTTCGCCGATTCCTCGCACCACCTGATATTTACTGCAGCCCCAAAGTACTCTACGAGTCAATATTTCTGCGTTCCATTTCCCCATCATCGCAGATGTGTGAACGAGGCACTCCCACGCGGCGCCTCGCTCACACATCCCTTCATTCTGCATTAACCTTTACGGTCATCAGCCTGCAGTGAAGGTACCGCAGATTTCGTCCTTGTCATATATCTTGTCGCCCCTGCTTCCCGTAACATGAGAACGTATACAGGAGCCATTCCTCGCGTCGCGCGACAAGGCATTCGAGCGCAGCTACTATTTAGTAGCCACTATTCAGGTCGAAGCAAACACAAAAATAAGCGGTTATTTCCCCCGCCCTTGTGTTTAGGGGAAATTAAAAAGTAAAATAAATCCTGGGTAGTTCAAAATTTATTAATGCGAAAGCATCATATGGCCCATTTAGCGAAAATCCGGCGGCGGCATGACCAAAGAGTAAAGAAATGCTCGGATTGACGTCAAATTTCTCAGTGTCTTACACCATCCGGCATCGTGTGTTCCCGATATGCAAAAGCTCACGCAACACTTTTGACGGTGTGCGGGTCACCGTCGTCATCGCCTTATTATTATTATTATTATTATTATTATTATTATTATTATTATTATTATTATTATTATTATTATTATTATTATTATTATTATTATTATTATTATTATTATTTACTATACATCACAGGGCTTCCGAAGAAGTATTGAGTGAGGGGGGCACAGAGCAATAAACAGAGTTATGCAAGCAGCCAACAACTAAAACAACGCACAGGAGTGCCATCGATGTGTTATACAGACCTATTCAGTATGCAATACAAGAAAATTGGAATAATTATACTATATTAAAATGTCTGCCTAGTTAGTTGTTCACGAAAATGGTTATGGTCAGCGATCGTGATGATGGCTTCGGGAAGGTCATTCCAAAGTGCAATGGCACGTGGTAGTGCAGATGAATTAAAAACTAGAGTCCTTCCAAAAATACGTTTGATGCTCAGGTTATTACGTAGACATCGCGATGTGCGCGTGGGAGGGTGAATGGGTAAGCGACGAGACGGTAGGATATGAACGTATTTATGCAGTAGATATAAAATTGAAAAGGAGCGACGGGTATCCAGCGGCTAGAGGTCAAGTTCTTGTTTAAGTTTAGTAACACTGAAATGGCGGTTGTAGTTAGATGATATAAATGGGGCGGGCCCTATTTTGGATCGACTCTATCTTGTTAACGAGGTACTTCTGATGAGGAGGCCAAACTGCTAAAGTGAATTCTAGCTGTGGGCGAATGAAAGTTATGTTGCCTAATTTACATACGTTACAATTAGAATGACGCAAATTACGACGCAAATAGCCAAGTGTTTTGGATGCCTTAGCAGAAATGGTTATGCACTCCTTCCAAGAGAGGGTAGGAGTCAGACTTATACCTAAGTGTATGAAGAAGCATGAGGTAACACTGTATTGTTTATTAAATAAGGGAAGCTGGATGTAGAGTGCTTACGATTGAATGAAACTACCCTGCTTTTAGTTGAGTTAAGGGTCATTAGTCATTTATCGCACCTCCTCTGTCTTCTTCCGTCTTCTATCACGTGCTAACGATCCTTCAATACGAAGTGGCACCACTGCGCTGCGCGTATCCATTCCTTGGCTAATCCCCCATAGTGGGTAGGAGCCACATACGTGACAGGAAACAACAACACTCAAATCACGATTGTATAAAATGAGGTGTACCACCGTCATCACGTCTCAAAAGGAACGCCGCGCAAGTTTACAAGGTGCACGACGACGAGCGAATGAATACCTAAGCGAAAACATTTCACCAAAGCGACTACAATGCGTCGGCATTCTCACACGTAAGCAGTCTCAAGTGTATCTGCCAAATTTATTACTTAAGGGCAAGAAGTCTCCAGGGTACCGCACTGACAGGCATGCTCAATTAACGCGTGGCCCTCGAAAAAAAAAGAAAGAAAAGAAATCAAAGAGAATCACGTGTTATTGTGGTCACATAGAGGAAGAGCTAGCTAAACACGAAAAAAGCCGATCTAACTACTACTTAGACAACGATAGGTAAGAAATTAACACGACTCCGCCGATACCAGGTGTTTCGCGCTTTCGAGAGAGTAATTCGCTGGCGCCATTTCACACAAGCTTTCATTCGTCTCGAAGGAGCCGCGACATCGAAGACGTGGGTACGCCGACGAGACAGGCGCTCGATGACGTAGACAGCTGCCATTTCGCCCAATGATGTTTTGTAGCCAAAGGCGGCTGTAGCGAAGGTTCTCTTCTTTCTGTTTTAAAAACTTCGCAAGTATTGCATTCAGTCGACATAGAACGAGAGAGAATCGCTAAGACGCCACACCAGAACAGGCACCGATGTCTGCGTCTGCGGGACCCCCTGACAAAACTTCGCTCCTTTATTTGGTTCTTCTTTTTGACAAAATAAATAAATAAATAAAAAGAACGACGAAAAGTTTTATTGCGAGCAAGAACAGCCATTCTATACGCATATGTGACACGAGCGATATTGCTGACTGCGCTGCCAAGGGCGTGCCAGAGTGTATCGAAATAATGGAATCCAAGCTTATGCATAGCAGCCAAAGGCATGCATTATACGGCAATGTTATTACAAAGGCACGCGTAACGGCCGGTAAATCACGCAGAAGCAAATTAAAAGAAATAGGAAGAAATCGAAAGAATTTCCAGAGCAGGCGGAGCACGCTCAATCACGACCACCGAGATGACTGTCAGAGCGTAAGTAATCGTTCCAGCCATATACGTTCTTTTTTTTTTTCTCGCTCTCTCTTTTACCTCAGACATTTGATTCAATCTGCAGCCAAAAGCTCCCGCAAGCCCCAATAATGTTGGGCATAGAAACGCTACGAAACAGCCGAGTACCAACGAGATGTCTCAGTCATGTTACCCGCCCTGAATTTCGTTCAAAGAGAAGCAAAAAATAATAAACGTATAAAAAAGAAAACCCAATTCGTCTTTCCTCAGGAGAGCCGCAACGCTTGCTTTCTTCAGACCCGCCCACTCCATCCCCCGCGCCTTTAAATGCATGAACGCACTGCCTTTCCCTTTAATTTTCGCCGCAAACCCGAGAATGTGGCGGCAAAGTTGCCACTGATCGAGCTCGACACGGAAACAAAGTAAACGGCAGCGAAGAAGCGGTGCGCCGCAGCTCGAGCGTGCCATCGCCGCAGCCCACCGTCTCGGTGATCAGCCGTCCGGGCGTTGTCGGGCGGAAAGGCACTTCGTTTCCGCAGTGCCTCTTCGGAGGTCCGTAGCGCGCATTTTGCTCCCCATATTTCGCAAGCGACGAGCAGTGGAGCACAGCAGCGGGAACCAAGCGAGAGACGACGACGACGGTCGAGCAAAAGAAGAAGGGAAAAAAGCAAGAAAGCGTGCTCCTCTCTTCGTTCCCCATATTTGGTTATACGATCAATGCCACTTTCCCTTTTGCACAACTTTCGCGTGCCGCAGGCAGAAAAGAAAGAGCACTTCGAGAGGCGCATCTGGGCCTCTAACGAAGGACAGTCGTTAATTAAAACAGTGCCACGTGGAAGGCGAGGGTGCTTCTCTCAAGCAGGGCTGCTCCGCCGCGAGGAGAAGATGAATGCCCACACCGGGCGCGATGGCCGTCCGGCGATCAATTAGGGCGAGTAGCGCGCTCTTCTCGAGCCACGGACACCGGTGCCCAAATTCAATTCGCGCCGCCACTCGAGCGCTCAGCCGCGCGAGGCCGAAGCCGAACATGTCGAGCGGTGGTGGCAGGGCCCCCTGCGGTTACGCGTCGTTTGCATGCCGCCAGGAGCGACCAGGCACGCGCCACGCCTTGGCAAAGGTCAGCGCCACTGTCAGCGAGCGCAACTGTTTTCCGCCACAACCGTTCATTTCCATACATCGTTCGCCTTTATGCGCTTTCGAGAGGGGCGCACTTGGACTCCGTCATCTGCGCCCCGGTGGCAACACCCATGTGGCCGAACAGCTTCGAGTGGACTTTAGAAGCCTGCGCGGCATGTGCACGAGCCCCTAATTAAGTCTTGTGTTGCTCAGCGCGAGTCGGCGCACGCTGACCCACGCGTAGAGACGATGTGCATTTCAGACGTACAACTAAGGAGCGTTATTCGGTGCCTTACCGCATTCTAGGCCTTGGACGACGACGCCTTTGCGCAACTTTTCTTCTTTCAGACAGAGCATCGGAACGACGTCTACGTATTCCATTTTTAATAATTTTATTAACCCAGAATAGCTGTCTATGGCTTTTCGCGGCGCTTTCACTTTGCATGATACCACTGTACAGTTACGTTATCTAATCTTTCTTGGATGACGCATTATTTCTTATTGTTAGCTCTTCCTATGTGAATGAGTGTTCTTTTCTTTTATCGGAGGTTATAAAGTTGGTGCGCTGTTTTTTATGTTGTAGGAAATAGTGCGCCTAAGGATATTTGGCCTCGCAATGGCTCTTAAACGTTTTAACGCGTTATACCTTATTTGCCACGAGATCAGAAGGAGTCGCCCCCTGTCGGACTCTGGCAGAACCACGTTAGTACATGTGGTTTGTCCTCGCGTTGACGCCTATAGCCAGTCATGGCCACACGTGCGTGCACGGCGCACAAATTTTGTAAGCTGTTTGTTCCGTGATAGTAGTGCACTCATGCTAGGTTGTCGTTTGGCACGATAAGTGATCGTACTTGTCGAGAACGACTTCCGTTATCAGACACGCTATGTTGGCCACATACATTTAATGGATACTCAACGGTCCAAGCCCATAATACAAGGCGTTTCATGGCTATGAAGTGGTCGCTAGAAGATGTGAACGAAGCAGTCAAGCCACTCCTTCTCAGATTTCACATAACTCGAATGAAGCGACGTGAAGGTTGCACATCACAGAAAAAAAAAAAACTTCAGCGTTTACATGGATCACGCGATACAGTTGGTTCAGCAGTATATTTATGTGGCCATCGTATAGAGATTACACGACCAGCTTTAGCTATATGCCAGACACTGTCATCTGCTTCTTCTTCTTTCTGGGGTTTTACGTGCCAAAACCAGTTCTGATTATGAGGCACGCTGTAGTGGAGGGCTCCGGATTAATTTTGACCACCTGGGGTTCTTTAACGTGCACTACAACGCAAGCACACGGGCGTTTTTGCATTTCGACTCCATAGAAATGCGGCCGCCGGGGCCGGGATTCGATCCCGCGATCTCGTGCTCAGCAGCGCAACGCCTTAGCGGACTGAGCCACCCAGGCGGGTCACTGTCATCTGCTGAACTGAAGAACACGGCTATTATGCCACTGTGCAGGCCGTTTTGTTTTTCGTTTTTTTTTTGTCTTGCCTAATAAGTATTCAGGAATTAGGCAGAATACAAGCCAGATACGCACATACAGGAAACACCAGGAAGAGTACCAAAACATAAAAATTGGCAAACAAAACACAAGAGCCGCTGGGCGCGGTCCCAACACTACCAAAATGTAGAATGTACTTTACGAGGATTTGATTGAATCGCGGGGTTTACCGTCGATGCTATGAGAGACGTCATTGTGGAGGGCTCCCATTTAACGTTGCTTATTTACGGTTCTTTAACGTGCACCAAAAGCACGGCACACAACATTTTTTTTTTCTATTTCGCCTCATCGGAATGGGTTCAGCGAGGCTGGGAGTCCATTCCACGGCCTCGTGCTCACCAGCGGAAGGCCACATCCACTTAACCACTGCGGCTGACCTTCCTTGCTACGTTTTGATTCTTTGACACCTTGATATGCCGTGGCTGTACACAGGCGGCTCTGATTGAACAACCACTGCTTTGGAAGCTAATACCCCGTGAATAAGTGAATAAATCACTCAGTCAGTCAGTGGATGGCTGTGCACATGCGCGAGAAAAGCAATAGCGTTATACATGAAGCGACTCAGCGTTCCACACTACTGCCGAGAAAAGCGAACGGGAACGTTTCGACTTTCCGTTACTGTTAGTACCTGCCTTTTTGCATGGCTGCAAACACTCGCAGTCCAAGCAGTTGGGAAAATAAGAACAATAAACAGGGCGTACACTGACGCAAACCGACACGACCGCACCGAGGTGCTTGCACGCGGTATGCGGGTCACTCGACAGACGAAGAAACAAAGCGATACGCACGAACCTGCATTTCTCCCGCGAGTCCCATTTACGCAAACACTTCCGGCAGGGCGACTCGTGGCACAGGCACGAAAAATGGGCATGTTTCGCCTCTCGAGCTCTTCTTTATGAAGACGAATTCACTGCTTGTATGCCGCTTCGTAAAAGGAGCGGGTACGGAAAGCTGAGACGACCCACGAAGTGGGAGTAGAAAGTCCGCACACGACTCTCAGTGAATAGGAAACGAGAGAAGCGAAGAGACGGAAGATATGCCAAATACTGGCGAATTGGACGTGATTCCAACCTACAAGCAAGCTTTCGTTGATGAGATGGGGCATGGAGCGCAGTGAAACAAGCTGCGGCCACGTAAAGGAACATAACTTCTGAGCACACTGAACGTGAAACGGTTGTCGACTGCGAGAAGCTGAAACGAACTGCTAGCTACGTAACCGTCTTAGATGTCCAAGAGCAGTTTATTAGCGACAGTGAAAGTAAAGCGCAAAACACGACCTTGGTGTTAACATGCTTGTAAAGTACCCCGCAATAAAGAAGCAAGGACAACTCAAAGAAAGCATCTAATGACGTTCTTCCGGAACTCGCCACCGTCGTTTCACTATGTTAAGGCATCGCGCTTCAGTGCAAATGTCAAGAAACATTCCAACTACCATATGCGCTTAAAACGCCTCTAGGCGGAGAACGAGAAACAAGTAGGCTCTTTTTACAAATGCTCACTTTAGCACTCCCTGAGATTGCCTGTGCGAACAAAGGGCGGAATTCAGTATTCAGGCTCTGTAAGGTATTTATTTACAAATAACTTACAGGCTCTCGTGGGGCGTAGTGTAAGGGGAGCAGTATAATACATAAATCAAGGTCAAAGTGCATAAACACCTTAACGCAAGGAAACAACAATTAGTGCAGCAAGATGAGATCAAACCGCGCCAAGAACTTCACAACATACACTATAGAGAGTAACGATAGTAAATAAAATTAAAAAAAGAAAACGCAACAACGAACAAAAAAGCGAATTATATCTCAAAGGAAGCAGCGCTAAGGAAAAAAACCTCGCAGAACTGCCCTGGAGTTGTCTAAGTATGCGTAAGCATTGTGACACTTGCTCATGTTCACGCAGCGCGGTGTGATTATCAACCTTATCAAACTTAATCCGACCAGCATAAACACTTATCAAGCTTTATCGGTCGTTATCAACCTTATCGGACTCCATTCGACCCTTATCAACCCTTGTCGGTCGTTTTGAACCTGCGAAAGTGGATGCCTATGCGAAGCTGTTGCAAGACCACCACTACAACTGCTGAGGGGGGTATGCAATGCTTTATTGATGGTTCGGATGCTTGTTTTGAGCTTGTTATTTATTGAAACGTATGCTGTTCTGTGTGTCGTATGGGTGATTTCAATGAATGTATGCACTGTTCGCTTCACTATGCTGAGCGCTTGTAGCCTTCAGCCTTACGGGGGTATGAGCCATTGCATTTTTGCTCGCTTACGGGAGTATGAGCCATTGCTTATGGGGGTATGAGCCACTGCATTCGTCTTAAGTGACGGAGGGACATGCTTCTCATTAGGTAGGCATAGAAATGCTTACGCATTTAATAACAACAAATCACAAAAATTCGCTTTCACGTCAAAAGGCAGAAAAAAGACGGACATATTGGCAACAGTACTATATAGGCAAGTACTTCTGCCTCTTTTGTTTTATTATTTTTTTCCGTTCGTAAGAATGAATTCTCGGCCAGTAAGATATGACAGGCATAATTTGAAGAGCTATAAAGACAGCAGAATGTATAAATAGTCAAGCACAAGGGGCCGTATTCACAAAAAGCTCTTACGCTAGAATTATTCGTAAGAACAAATTCCAGTCAATCGTGATGCTGCACATATTATGAGCGAAGGCTGCCGGCTAATGACAAAGGAGACTGGCGAACGAAAAGCTTTGCGAATTCGGCCACAGGTTGACAGTGAGGAAGCCGAATTTAGCATGTCGCGTAATGCTCTGAACAAACAGTCGGTGGAGTGTTAGAGCAGCTTACATATAAAAACCAAGGAAAGGGAAACTCATTCGGGAGGGCATATATAATTAGGCTGAAGATAATGACGGCGGGGACGACGACGGCGGCGGTAAACTGGGAAAATGCGCGAATATGACATGCACTTCTCTTAACGCTGTCACGCGCCCCACTCCCCACCTTGCAGTACAGGAGCAGCTGATGGCTGGGAGATGAGAACGTATACCGGGAGCTTTACCAGGACCCGCACTAGTTGCCTGCCTTGTTACTGGGTGGGGGACAGAAGATGACAGGGGAAAATACGCGTCTCGGCCGACCTCTCGGCGTCGTGTCGTTGTTGCTGCTCAGTCGAAGCGTCCGAGGTGCTCGTCCGCCTTCGCCATGCACAAAGTGCGCGCCGCCCCGCGTGCTCTCCTACGGTCAATTGGATCAAGGTGACGCCGGAGAGTAAACACGCGCTTGCCAGGGAAAACAAACGCTGTGCGGCACGCGGGACGAAAACTCGGCCGCGCGGGAACAAGATTTGCGCCGATCACCGCACGCGTTCCCCGTGTCTGCGCGGTAGCATGCACCGAAGCGCGCTCTCGAGAAAGGCCTAATTAATGGGATCGTCTCGTCCGCCGGCTCGCCGCAGCTGGCAAGACGCAGAAATCTCGGGGGAGAATTCCCACCCTGCAGGTCTTCGATCCGGGTCGCTTCGACTCCCGGATACGCCCGTCGACTTTTTCTTTTCTCCCTTTTTGCCCCAGAAAAGATTCGCTACTGCGGTGGACGCGCGAACTCGTCGCTGCGGTTCGCGATCGACAGTGTGAACGTAGTAGCTGCGTTAGCAAACAAACAAACAAACAAACAAACAAACAAACAAACAAACAAACAAACAAACAAACAAACAAACAAACAAACAAACAAGCTCAACTGAAGGTCAATCCGAACGGACCATGGGCAACTGAGGGTCGAGAGAATTCGCGGTCTGAGAAATCGCATGCTGTTCCTTCCTAAACAGACCACCATCTCGGTCCAGTATAGGACCGCGTGCTGACGCTACGCGCCTGGGCCCTTGGACACTCAATGTCAAAGTAAACAAAAAAAAAGCAAGAAGAAAAAAAGAAAGCAACAGAGAACTTTCACGCTATGCAGCGAAATTTTAGAAGCATCCCGCATGCATTCCTCCAGCTCCATGTAACATTTCTTGCGTATCTTGCGGCAAAACTTACCTATGCACCAGGCGAACAGAGAGGTGAGAGAGGTGGAGCGCTTTTGCTCTTTAGTACTTGGTTTTTTTTTTTTTGTTGTTGTTGTTGTTGTTGTTTTGTGTGTGTAGAAGTAGTAGTAGTAGTAGTAGTAGTAGTAGTAGTAGTAGTAGTAGTAGTAGTAGTAGTAGTAGTAGTAGTAGTAGTAGTAGTAGTAGTAGTAGTTTATTTTGGCAGGAGAAATGTTCGCATAGATGCATTACATCAGAAATATGCGTACAGACACATAAAGAGTGTTCTTTTCTAGTTGCAAGATTTTTAAAATTATAATAATATAAATCATCGTGACGTCATGTTCACCATTGGGGAGTCCAGATTGGTACCCTTGAGACACGTAGCAAATTGCGCAATTATGTGCACAATTAATGGAGTCGCGAAATTAACTAATTAATAATTGATCTTAGGTAGCTAATCTATTTAAACAGTTTGGAAGCTAGTCCTTGACATCATCTATCCGAACGATGAAACTTTCAATAAACAAGCTCTTGCGAGAGCCATGCCGAACAAATCTTGCAATGCCATGGGCTCTCTGAAAGCGACAGAGGCTCGGAAAAAGAATTTCTACGACGTCGATCTCACCGTCGCCCGCCTGTCATCACTTTGCCACCGCCACCAGTCTCGCCTCCGCGAGCCTTTCGGCCGGGAAGCTTTCGTCGACGGCGAGCAGCCAATAGTTTGAATGCCGGCAACGGCGAACGCCGGCAGCCGTAAACTTGCTGCGACGCAGAACGGATGCACGGTGAATTGACGGCGCAGATTGAGCGCGCCACCTGCATCAACACTATACGCTGGTGTTGAAAGCAAAGATATGATGACGGCAATTCGCAAGGCACCCCTTCACGGGTCAGTGCAAGTGGTGACAGTGACAGCATGACTAAATGCGAAGACAGGCGCTCCGTTTCCGGGTTTCCAGTTATTTCAGCAAGCCTGTGCTCGCTTATACAGGGTGTTTCATTTTAGCTGCACCAAATTTTGAAAAATTGCCTGTGGCAGATAGCACAATTATAATCGTTGATCTAAACTACTCGATGAGGCGGCCATTACTTCCACGAGAAATCAACACGCCTAATTGAAGAATTAGGATAATTACGCTAATTAACTTTTTAATTAATTATTTTACGGCACATCTTTCAATCTACGAATTATAGCCACTGAGTTCGCAAGGCATATCGACTTGGAACGAATTCTCAGGACTGAACCAGTTTCGAGATGTTAATTTTCAAAGTGTCCGACGAAATGCATGGGCGTTCCAGTTAACTTTTTGAGGAAAACGCTGTTTTATGCATTGAAGGACAAAGTTACCTGGAACGCCCATGCATTTCGTCGGACACTTTGAAAATTAATATCTCGAAACTGGTTCAGTCCTGAGAATTCGTTCCAAGTGGATATGCCTTGCGAACAAAGCGGCTATATTTCGCAGATTGAAAAATGTGCCGTAAAATAATTAATTAAAAAGTTAATTAGCGTAATTATCTTATTTCTTCAGTTAGGCGTGTTGATTTCTCGTGGAAGTAATGGCCGCCTCATCGAGTAGTTTAGATCAACGATTATAATTGTGCTATCTGCCACAGGCAATTTTTCAAAATTTGGTGCAGCTAAAATGAAACACCCTGTATAGCTCTCACAAGAATTTGCTTAGTGAAATTTTTATCATTCAGCTAGATAATTTCGCGGGCTGATTTCGAACTGCTGGAATTTATTAGCCCCCTGTGAACAATAATGAAAAGGTTACTTAAGGGAGAGGAGGTGCCATTAAAGTCACTGATTACGGAACCTCATCCTATAAATAAACATCTTGCAGTCCCTCTTATTGTCCCAATAAAACCGATTCTGATTCTGAATACAACTTCATTAATCATCGACATAACTGCGCAATTTACTATTTATATAGAGGCTACCAACCTGGGATCTAGAATGGTAAACGTAACGTAGCCATGATTTCTACCACTCCAATTTTAAACTTTTTGTGCAGCTAGAAAAGCAAAGTAAAACAAAACATCCTGAATATCGATCACTGCCAAGGTAAACGAGGCAAAAGGCGCTTCTCAGCGGGGCACCTGACATGGTCTAGGATGCAGTATCATTGTGGTACTATATAGAGTGACGGCGTTGAAAGCACCACGCTTTAAAATCCTACATTTGACTTGGAAAAATAGTACAAAGGAGTTCAATAGGAACTCGCCGTATGCCCAAAGCTAACTTAGACCAGTACGAATGCAAAATACGCAAGTGCAACACGCCTTTGAATGTCTATTCTAGCACTTAAAGCCATCTTGTTCGCCTCTGTACTTGCTTCTTCTCTTTCCTCCGTGTAGGCAGGCGACACTCCAGAATTTATCAGCTTCATTGTCGTCTTTCTAAGCGAGGTCTTTACATTGTATATTCACCAATCCTTCTATCCTCATCTCTCCCCGGATGGCAGGGGATGACGCTTCGGACTGATGTCTCTTCAATAATTCCTCCCCGTTCGCCCCTCTAGTGTATAATGTTTTTCAAGGTCCCCTGCTGTGTTGAGGTTTTCAGAACCATATGTGGTCCAGATAAATGTGAATTAGAAGAGAGGCCTTTTCACGTCAAAGCCATGCCTCAAGGTTCAATATCCTGATGCTTTGTTTGGTGCCGTTTGTCAAAGTTTCGCTTCATTGTACTCTGGTATAGGTTTCGGCGTTAGTCCGTGGACAACGGCGTACCACAGAGAGCAAATTTAACAACAACGCCTAGTTACTTGTCTGCAGCGCGAAATAATACGGTATTTATGAAAACGGTGCAAAGCATGGTCAGCATCCCAGGCCACCTGTGAAAGAATGATTGTGATGGCGAACTGCAGCTTCCAATGCACATTTCCATCCGTCTTTTGAAGTCTTGATAAGGAGCTAAGAACAATCTTCCGGTCGCGTATTGTTCTTTCAGCGGGAGAGTTCGCTGCAGGATGACATGTGAAGCGGGAAACCACACTTAACACATCCTTTCTCCGCCCAAACGCGAAGATCCTCGCTTCGGAATACTGGTACAATATAGGCAGCCGGAACTTTCAATCTCCTAGTAAAACTGCCTCAAGAAGTGATATCACATTGCTCGCTTGCTCTCTGCCAGGTGTATCCACGACAGAAAGTGTGCATTCATTTCGTCGACGCCGAGCAGCCAATAGTTTCAATGCCGGCATCGCCGAACGCCGGCAGCCGAAGACTTGCTGCGGCGCAGAAGAGATGCGCGGTAAAATTACGACGCAAATCGAGCGCGCCACCGGCATCAACACCCTACGCTGGTGTCACTAGAAATGTTTGGGCCTTCTGACACCGCCAGCCTTTTTTTTTTTCCCCGGTAAGGACGAAGTGAATCGTCTATAGCGGCACGTCAGAATATACTGGCAAAACCATCTGGTTCTCTCAAAACCTGACCTTCGCTTTGTAGAGCTTGCATTCTGGCAAGTTTCACCTGTCTAGCAGCCACGTCTATTTTAATATTTTTTATACAAATCTGTTGACACAATTTTGGATTCATCCTCAGGAAGCTGTGATGACCTCAATATTCTAGGCTGTTATGGTAGAGTCTGAGAACAGTTCCACCCTCCCGCTTGCTTTATATCGACCGTTCTTCATTTCCAATTCTCGTGCGTCCCCGCAGTAGGACCATATTTCCATTCACGAAGCTTGGAGCTGGGTTTGCCGTGAAGATTGAACTTGTTCCTTGGTATCCACTAAATCTTAATAACGCATCCGCGTCGCTGTGTTTCCTTCCCGAGTCATATCAAAAGCAAATTGCCGGACTTCACTTGTCCATGTCGTCACACTCCATTTCGGCTTATTATTATAATTATTAATAATCTAAACATATACAAAAACCACGAAGAGAAATAAAAGCGTGCTAGCAATTGTCTCCTAAAAGGGACACCACGCCCATCCGCTTTAAGAGGAGAAAAAGAAAAGGGAAACGGAGAAAGATAAAAAAGGAAGAAGAAACAGGAAGGCATACCACAGCACATCACATCACACAGTCACACACAGAGTACGAGCACTACAGACGAGAGTCTAGTCCCGTGGTTGTCAAGAATTCAAGCACAGCTTTGTGAGCCTCCTACCGAGTTGAAGGACCGCCTTGTGGAAACAAGAAATCGTTAAGCGCAGTTAGGCTGAGCAAGATCGACGTTGACAGTCCCTGAAGAGTTTAGAGCTCCGACCTTGTAAGTAGCTTTTAACATACCTTAGCGCCATGACAACCATAAGCGCCTCCTCCTCAGCTGTTGCGTAGCTGACTTGTGGCGTGGAACAGGTGCAAGAATTAGTAATATTGCCACGTCTGTAGTGCGGCAAAGACGACGACGTAACAAGACATATCGGCACTTGTTGTTGTTGTTGTTGTTGTTGTTGACCTGATTGGTTGTGGCGCATACCCACAGTGGGGGATTGGCCATGAATCGGGTGGTTATATTTGGTGCATAAATACAAGGGAATTAACGAATGGAATACTGAAGTTTAGAAAGGAAGATTTTGTGAGACGAGAAGAAGAAAAAAAAAACTAAATAATAATAGGTTTAAAAAATGAATAAAAGAAAACTATGGTGGGAAAGGTGACAATAAGTTTAGCATGGTAATCGATTTGATTCTATGAGATAATCTTGGATTGCCAAGCAAGCATTTCTGTGGCTGAACCCAATAATAGAGGCTCCGAAAGATAGAATTACAGGTTCCGATAAATCTAGGCCAATATTGCGAAGCGGGATTTCCAGTAGTATTTTCCTTATTGCAGAAAAACGCCGACAAGACAACAAGAAATGGTCTATTGTCTCAGCTTCGCCACAGAATGAGCATAATGGTGAGGGGACCAGACCAGACCTGTGTAAGTAAAAGTTTAACGTAGGGATACGGCAGCGCAGCCTCGTGATGGCCACTTCAATTTTCCGGCTTTGGCAAAAGTCTCTGTGCCGAGGGTATAGAAGATGTCTGTATTCCAAACAATTGGTTAGAGCAGAGCCTGACACTGCCTGCATAATGACACTCGTGAAAAACATAGAGAGCAAGAAGAAGAAGAAGAAGAAGTGACTAGCGCGCGGTGTTAAAAAGCCGTCCGTTCTTGTTACTGCTCCTGCTGACAAGTGCGTTTCGTTTGTCCCTCGAGTTTCCGACGTCGCGATAATATGCAATATAATTGGGCGTCCAGAACTATACTCACAACCACCAGTTTCGCCGACTATCTCGTCAATGCATGTAACTGGAAAAGATAGTAGCTCTGTCTGCCTGTGGATCAATTCTCACACTCGCGGATCAAACCGCGGTCGCAGTTCCGCTATAGAATCATTCTGTTGTCCAGGATACAAAAACATGCAGTTCCATGTTAATTTTTGTCGTCCCGTTTGCGATGGTGTCTTTCAGCGGCGTGTTAGCTTTGGCCGCGATGGCTTCTAGAAGAGGAGTCATTACCTCTAAGTCAGCGATGATTGGGCAGCCGTTTCGCAGGGGCAAGTGGACCGTGACCCACACACTAAAGATTCGTTGTCGTGCGAGCCAAAATGTAAAAGTACACAAGTGCAACACGTCTTGCTTCCTCCTCAAATAATTAGATGCCCAACTCATTCCGATCTCGTCTTCTCTTCCCTTCGCGTAGGCGACACGTCAGAACCTTTCAGCTTCATTGCCTCAGCGTTCCAGGGAGACGAGCACAGAACCGAAGAAGAGAATGGATTCCTCAGCGTTGGTCCTTGTTTCTTTGAGGACTCTCTGCTAGTGCTGCGCGACGACAGCTCTTTCAAGCCTGCTGAAGCGAAGTAATGAAGAAACAACAGAAGATCGGGCACAGATCCCCTCAAAGGGGATTGGGGTACACTGTAGTAGTAGTAGTAGTAGTAGTAGTAGTAGTAGTAGTAGTAGTAGTAGTAGTAGTAGTAGTAGTAGTAGTAGTAGTAGTAGCAGTAGTAGTAGTAGTAGTAGTAGTAGTAGTAGTAGTAGTAGTAGTAGTAGTAGTAGTAGTAGTAGTAGTAGTAGTAGTAGTAGTAGTAGTAGTAGTAGTGTGTGCATGCGTGCGTGCGTGCGTGAGCGTGTGTGTGTGTGTGTGTGTGTGTGTGTGTGGTTGTGAGAGAGAAAGGGGGGGGGGGTAGGTAGGTGCGGGCGAAACAATTAGAGGTGCTTACTTTCGTCCTTCCGAGCGACAGATGATCCAGTCGACGCAGACGCGCAATTTACATAGCAAGCCACAATACGCTCGCACACTGCGAGCGATTTCTTCATAAATAGGATTTCGCAAGGTTAACGGTAGCCCTGGCTCGCGCGCACCGTCGTTGCAACAGTGCAACTAAAACCTGCATCTGTTTTGCTTGCGTTCTTTCTGTCAGGTGCGCCGTACCGACAGAGAAGCCAACCTGGGTCTGAGGAAAATCTCGGAATGAAAAGGCACGCCGCCGCAAAGGGACGGTAACGAGGGCGACCGCGGACACGGGAGCGGGAGTCCTCCCTGCGTCTTGAGCTCAACGCACCGTTGAAAAAGAAAGACTTTCTTCTTTGCGGCACGATCCTCAACCGCCCTGTTCATTAGTCTTGCTTGCAATGCGCGCGCCGCTGTGGTTGCTGCTTTTGTGTCCAATTACTTGAGGTTGCGTACGCAGGAGCCAGCCGGGTCGCGGCAGACGGTCATGAAGAAGTACCTTGCTTTTTGGGCGATGTGAAACCCTCGCGAGCAGTGGTGTGCAACTTTAGCCATTAATACCGCTCACAAAAGCTTTGCGTTAGGCGCGGCTCCCTTGCTTGGACCGAGAAACGCATGCGCCGGAGACGGTTGACATTTAGGGACAGTGCGTCGACGACACCCGAGTTCTACTGGCGGTGGAAAAGACCTGACTTTCTTCAAGGGTGCCACTCGTGGTGAGTTGAAAGGCTGAACGTTGAAAATGATGAGCTCACTTTTGGCACATCCTGATGCAAGTAGGCGCACCTACGGCGCTGAATTACCTTTCTCACGCATGCGCACCTGTCGTAGGAGATAGATGGGACTAAGATGCCCGTGGCCCAAACACCACCTCTATGCTTCCCACACCCGACATAGCGCTTTCCCACCGGCCTTAGTCTTTCACATTAACGCAGTTAGCAGTTATTCAGCGGGACATTTAGAGCATGCATGCTAGCGGAAATGTTGCAGCGAGACTACACAACAAGCTGCCTAAGAGATGAGCAACGAGAATGCCGTGACTAAAAAGGATGTGAAGTTTATCGCAGCACCCTGGTTTCATTCGTTCCGTTTTGAACCAAGATTACTGACCTTGACCAGTAGCCTTAATTTAAAACACCCACGCAAAATAATAAACAGCTTAGCTAAACGGCATAGCTTCTGCGCCGCGTTTGATAAAGACATTTGTCCTCACTGCATCCTTTGACAGAGGAAAAGAAAGCCTGCTACATATACAAAAAACCAAAATCTGTTTCATGACAACGGGACGGGGATGTGCCCAAACGAAGATTTGACTCCTCATACGTACGCCAGCAACCAAAGATAAAAACAGAGAAGTAAACAAAACATAGCGTTGCAGTCTGAATGCATTGATGCATGACACAATCTAATTAGAAGGCCTCGTGCAGCCGTATGAAACTTCTGCACTGAGTAGATCGAGTACAGAACTTGGTCAGAGACAGCGCGCAAATGCAGTTAGACCACAAGGCAGTTGTAGATTTACCTTTGGTATCATCACATAGCGGTAATGGTATAGTTCAGAAAGCTGACTTAAATTTTGTCCTTTATTACCTTTTACAAAATGGTCATGTCCATGTTCTTTCAGCTGAGACAACCGCAATGCACCGATGGTTCGTCGCATTGTGGAATTATATTAGAACAGATATTATTAAATATTATTATTAGAACAAATAAGCAAAGCCTTTAAGCCACCGCTTGATACTTTAAGTGTGACCGCAGGTGAAGTGACTGCAGAAAATATGAACAACGCATGATACACTGTTACCTATGATTTCGTAGCATAAGGCCCAGTTGTCCGCTGACCGTGGAGAAGCATTTTGAAGTGCCTGTGCACGAAGATGCTTCTCCACGGTCAGCGTAATACATTGTTCCCCTGTCATCATAATACCGAACCTTATACTTTGCATTTCCCTTCTCTATCGCCCTAATGTGGAGATGCAGGCTAGAGCGAACTTTCAATTGTAATGTTTGCTTCCAATTATAAAATTTTGCTCTCATTTTTTTTTCATTGCTTGGTTGCACACGCCAGCGTAGGAAAACCAGTGTGCCGGAGAAACGTTGCCTCACCCGTATATACAGTCATGTGTGTCCGTTTAGTATATGTTCCGCAACAACTTCGCAAAACGACAGCCGCAGCAGTATCAACAGCGCAGAGTTTTGCTTCAAGTGAATTATCGCAAGCACACGACATTTACCACGAACACATTTTTCGTCTTATGAATACCACGCTGCCGGAATTTCTCAGTCACATGAGTTCCCAAATTCCGTTTAAAACTCTGGCGGCCAGTATTCGCGGTTTAGTTGACTAGTGCGCCACCGCCGAGCGACAAAATGCAACTTCGCTTCGGTGCGTCGTCCGCTAGTGCCCGCAAAAGAAGTCTCCAAACAGAAAATCGATCTGGAGAAAAAAAAAAAGCACTGGATGAAAGTTCAATTTGGTTGTTCCTTTATTTTTTTTTCATGCTTGCCGTTTTTATTCCTTTTATTTTTTGTGGAGGCTCTTAGAGGCAACTTTTACATGGTATGTTCGCTCACACGTGATGCGACAATCAGCAGACTCCCACGCTTTCAGCCGATCGGTGATCCCGGGGTTTAAAACATGCGACGCGTGGCCAATTCCACAATTCCTATAAATGGAAAGCTCTGCTTCTCCAAACTCCAACCCTGCACCCGATTCCCTGTTTCCGTCATGTGAGCCTGGATAAGCAATCTCTATCACGACTATTTCGGCGGAAAACAAACAAACAAACAAACAAACAAATAAATAAATAATAAATAAATAAATAAATAAATAAATAAATAAATAAATAAATAAATAAATAAAATGATGTACTTGTATTATTTAAATGCGAGGCACTGACTTGCAATCAGGCGACTCTTGCATCATTATAGCATGGAGAAAGAACGCACGCACGCACGCACGCACGCACGCACGCACGCACGCACGCACGCACGCACGCACGCACACACACACACACACACACACACACACACACACACACACACACACACACACACACACACACACACACACACACACACACACACACACACACACACACACACACACACACACACACACACACACACATTCAGTCTTGCACCGCATCAGGACATGCGACGTCAAAAAAGGACAATAATAATAAATAGACTTAAGTTACCAATAATTTTAAGAACATGTAAAATTAGATGAGAAAAACAAAAGAAAAAAAATGTCGCAGTTTCGCCCGAAAGGCGAAGCATCAATTGCGACAGCAAATTAGTAGAGAGATATTCGGAGTAGGGATAGTAGTTTATCGGCTGCATAAACTTGGACACATTCGCTTACTAACTGAATTAACAAGCGTGGTGTCCGCGCGCACAAGCAAACATGAATAGATCACGCTGAATGACCGCAGACGACTGTCAAAACGCTGGCAGCAAGCGCAGCCACCTCAGCTAGCGAAGGTTCGTGCGGTCTATCGCTTCAACGGAAACTGAGCGGCGAATGTACAGCGCATACAAAGGTCAAAGCCGTGTGGAGATCGCTTTTAAGAGACAGTGCGGGCGACCGCCACAGCCGGGCAAAGCACAAGCGCGGTCGTTGGCAGAGTAGAAGCTGCCCCCCCTCCTTCCCGCGCTGCCTTCCTGCTTTCTTGTTTTCGCGTGGGGGATTGAGTGGCCAGTTCCCCTTGCGCCCGGTTGCAAGATACGCATTTGGTGCCGCAGCACAGCGTCGCCCCGCCTCCCTCGCTCCCATACTCCCACGACCTTTCGCGCGACGGTCGCGTTTGCTTTCCGCCGTGCGTTCGCTCTCCGTGATAGCGCGCGTGCCCCGCGCGCTTTCACTCGCGCATACGGCGCGCGGCGACGATTTTATCGCCCTTGGACTTTATACGGAACCTCACGGCGACGGCGACGAAGACGCCGACTGCAGAAATCCGTTTGAAGTGTCCATATAATTGCTATCGCAATAAAAAAAATCTCTGACAATCTAAAATAGACTTCGAAAAACTTAAAGCTTGCACACAGCCGGAGACCTCACCCCCCCCCCTGCCTCCATTTTTTTCCTCATATTTTTTTCCTCGTTAATTCGTTATTAGCGTCGAAAGGGTAAGAAGGAAGCGAGGACGACGCTATCCACGAGTCTCACCGGCGTCGTCGCCTCATATTGGGCCAAGCCCGCCACTGACCGAGACAGATGCTTTCCAGTTTGATCCAATAAAGCTGAAATGTTTAGTACTAGGCAATAGGCATCGATCCCCTGCAGAGAGCTAAGTCTGTCAGAGAATAACGAGCGACAGGCATTGCAATATAGGTCATCATGCATGGTGCCACACGCGCGCGAACACAGCAACTTTCGGCGGTGTGTACATATGCCAAGAAACGAGCACTATTTTCAGAAAATCTTACAGCGCCTTACGACAGCAGCACAATTTTAAGTGCAACCATACACGCCATCGCCATTTTAGCCATTTTATTCCCCGCCTTCTTAATGTCCACGCGAAAGGCAAAAAAAAAACAAAAAAAAAAAAACTACGGCCACAAACAGCATTCGTTAAAAGCGATTTTGCGTTCCCTACCGCACTCTTCTTTGCTGCACCAGTGCATATTATAGACGCTCCTTAGAGATCATGAAATGGCCTTTCAAGGCACAGTGCTCGCATCGTGGAGTTTTTCAATCTTTTACCTGGCTACGCTGGCAACTCTTTTGTTCGCAGACACGGCGTAGTCTAGACATATCGCAAGGGCTTGCAACACTGCTCCGGCTGACCTTTCTGAAGAGGCACAGGAAATAAATCTGGCGACATCATCGCGAACAAAAAAAAAAAAAAAAAAAAAATTAAGCAGAGGAAAGCCAGGACCGTAGTGTGCGCTTCCCCGCATATACCCTGCAGCGGCTATGTGCAGCGCTGCTCCCGGAGATCCCGCTTTGTTCGCGTACCACGACGACAAGTTTTGGCGAAGCTGCTGACGCAACAAATTATGGATAGTGTCGTAAACGGCACCCCCACTGCTTTCAGAACTCTTCGAGACAGGGTTTAAAACCAAAAATTAAAAAAAAAAGCAGGAGAAGAATTAAAGCTGTCGGGTCCCCCCATAAAAGGTCCGCGGACATCCTGGAACGAGGCCGGACACGGCGACGTTCCTTGCGACAGCGACAATTTCCGATGACGAAATACGCCTTTTTTTCTAGGAAAAAAATAAAGAATTCAGAAAAACTAGAAGGGAGGGGGGGGGGGGGGGGGATTGCGCTGATATATAGTGGCGCGTTCACTCTATTGAAAATCCGCGTCAGTACTATACTTGTGTATAGTCGACCTCCACACTGTCGCCAATCGTTGGCCGCAAAGAATTTGCGGGGACTGTATATGCAAGGTGATATTAGTCATATATAAAAATCACATATATATAAAATCACATCTCCGCTCACGAAGAAATCTACACATTTATGTTATTCCAGTGCGTTCACGAAATTTAACCATATGAAACTCGTTAGCCTGGCAGCGCATTCGTGTTCAATAGGCGATCATTTTGGCGTTGCTTCGTCATCTGGCAGATGACAGGGAAGGGATCAAGTTTTGTCAAGGTGGTGCGGAGCTATCTGGCCAAGGTAACGGAACAACTGACGTGACCTAGAGGCGGTCGCTGCTTCGGTTCCACTAGACCGGGCGGCATTCTTCCACTAGAGGTATATCGCTTTCCGCTGAAGCTTCAATGCTGCTAATTGCAATAGTTAAATAGCTCTAATTACCACGTAACATTCGCAGTTTGCCAAAAGCCCGCGTGCAACCGAAAGCAATAAGACGCAAGGTCATACGCACCATGTTAGAGCTTCACCTTCAAAGCTAGTTTCATTCTCGAAGTCGTCAAGTATGAGCAGAAAATTGGCGCAGAACGGATAAAGATGCAAAGTAGTCCTCGCCTATAATTTCCTCCGCACTATCACGTTGGAGATTAAAGCACAGCGTCAATATATTCCGCCATTTTAGTTAAAGCTATCAGCTACCGACTTCTAAGCTGACAACGATGTCACAACGTTCCTTCTAGTTCCGGGAAATCGACCAGACCAGCTGCGGTAGGGTGCCTCAACGCGAACCTCCTCCCCCGCTCTGTGGAGCAGCGGGCGAGGAGGATATCGAGGTACCCTCAGCTGCGGTACTCCGCGCTGTTATTTTTGGCTGTTGTCATTTGCATTGAAAAGCAGCGACTTTTTCTTTTTTTCTCAGGTCTGCACTGCGAAGGCGATGACATATGGAGAGCTAAAGTGACGCCCGTCACTCTACCTCTTCATATGTCATCGCCTCCTCGTACGAAGCCTGGGTGCCGAATAAACGCCCGCGAACGGGCATCTATTTGGCGCCCTTTTACGCCAACCGCGAAACGATCGTAGTAGGGCTGTCGCATCAAGTGGACAAAAATGATCCCACCGGCGTGCCGAGGGAACCGGAGGTCGACGTTGCGACGATCGCTTTCGCAGGCTTCGCGTTGTCGCTGACGCAGGCAAATCTATATTGGGAGCGGGTGTTGAGTATCGCGCCACGCGCCGGAATGCAGGTGGTCTGCGAGTGCGTATGGGCGTTACGCTATTCACATGAATAGTTCGGGTATATAAACTTTGGGTCAATGAACTTTGCGTGACCTTCCTTAAACGAGTAAATGAGCTACTGTGCAGCGCTTCCTGATCATTATTTCACCCCGAAACTTACTTCTCGCGAGCGGAGGCGGGAAACGACCGTTTTAGTCACCGCGATGGTGACGTCACTTTTCCATTAACAGGTGCAGGCGTGCATTTCAGTGTTGCATGCAGTAGGCATACAGTACATTGGGGGCATTTTGTTAGGATTTACAGTGGCTAGCACCGTACCTACATACGTCAAACAAACATAATTTTTCGTTTGATCGCATGTGCCGTCTTTCTCTTATAATATGTTGCAGCAATTATGCCTGCATCACACTTTGCTGCAGAGTCTCAATGGCATTGCCAAATATCCCTAATAGATAAGAAATGAGGTACCAATTAGAGTTCTCATTTCTACAGCGAGTGAAGTAATAATTGTAATTTTAGGTATTTCACAAACAAACAAAAACAATTCTTCGACCGAAGGCAGCAGAGTTGTGACGGTATAATAATTTGTTTATTAACGAATCTATGTACCCGCATTTTAGTTGCTTGGCATAGCCAATACGGAAAGTGCAAAGCAACATCGCAATAACGTGTATGGGGATTACTGCTGCAGGACGCCGTGCACGGCAGTGCTGCGACTAGAAATAGAAACACAGCCATATCACCGCGAAAACTCCCTAAATATGTGCTGGAAATCGAAATGTTCTTTTGCGTATACGAGTGACCTATGAACACATTTGGGAAGTACTACAACACACGAGGCGTCGAAGATACCTCGCGATACCGCTGCGTCGTGATTGCCGCTTTCGCTACGGAAGCGTCATCCGAGTCCGAGACCACCGACTGCCACCCGGGTATGAAACGTGAGCACGAACAAGTCGCCCCAGAATACACCGATGTATTTGTGCGAATTCAAGGTCTTGCCCGCACTGAAATTTTACCCTGACGTGCAAATTGCAGCTGTCTATCGCACAGTGCGCGAGAATATTACGACCGCAAAGTTGTGCCATAGCCTTGCTACGAATTCCGACGGCCAGCGTGCACCATCAGCGAAAATGATATATTCACAAAGACAGCATCCTTAGTGAATATGATGTGAATACAGATCAATTTATAAATAATTACACAGAAAAGGACTGCCTTAGTGAATTCATTAGGGCAGTGTAAAAATGTGTCTTAGAAAATCTGTCAGGATCGAGTGCAGCATGATTACCCCTATACATTGCAAAATAAACAGATGTGACACTCAACAGTACTTCATTGCACAGCCTGTATTCATTCATAAACATCTATGGAACTCTAACATAATAAAAGAAAAACAATTAAAAAAAAGGGGGGGGGGAGGGCGAGAAAGGCATTAGGTCACCTTTTTCCGATCTGCCCTGTCAAAACTATAGATGCCGACTGAGAAACTAAGACCTCGCTAAAGAGAGATTACTAACTTGCAAGAATAACAGACGCGCGCACGACGACACGCTTTGGGCGTCCTTGTTCGTCGTATATATACTAAGTAGAAAAAGAAGCACGCACTCAGAAAGAGGTCCTAGGAGAGTGCGGTGGTCTATAAAAAGATAATAAATGATCACAGGGCTGACAAACCAGGTGTGTTAACGAAAGCAGCGGCGGGATCGAGATCAAAACGTCGATCGCTGAAATTTGCGCGGCTGCGATTCTGCGCGCAAACCCGAAAAGCGCAGCACGCGTCGGTAGTTTCACGGGGGGCTTGAGGCTTAATTCGTTCTCGCCGTGCGGAGATCAAGGTACGCACACAGACGGGGGATGCGATCATCGTCGCTGGCGGCGGGCAAAGTTGAGCCACCCGCTTGAATTCGGGCGCATGAAATATGCAGCGCCCTGGAATTTTCACCGCGATATAGCCGCGAATCACGCGAGCCACGGCACCCGAGAGCCGCCTTCGAGCAGGTATACATAGAGCGATACGCGCCCGGCAGCCTGGCAAACAAGCTTCGAAATACACAGCGATCGCCATCGGTAGACGCCAAGCACCGTTACCGAACCACTCCCTGCTGGGCGCCAACTTGGCATCAGATGAGAACAAACATCAGCGGCGGCCACCGAAAGAAAAGGTTGCGCAGCACCCTTTCTTATCTGCATGAAGATGAAAGGAGGCGCTACATCGGTGTGATGCTGGGCGCGTCTTAAGCTTCGTATCAAGGCCGAGCGGCGAACAAGCACGAAAAAGGAAGCTCCCATGTTCCTGCGTTCACTCACACTCTCTGCTCATTTGTTGTCTTTCAACTCACTGCAGAGCCAGAGAAGCGGAAAGAAAGGGCTCCACGGCACAGGATCGATCACAGTTAGGGGAGAGCGCTGTACAAGGAAAGGGCGCGGCGCCGACCCAAGTGTACGTGTACACCGCGACTGCTTGTGTAAGCCGCCGTGGTAGAGACTATTGCGTCATTTCACTGAGGCATGGAATGCCGCAACCATCCTCCCAGAGTAAAGAGCCCTCTCCTCCAGTGTGCGCGCGCTGTGATCCGACGTCATACACACCAGCGGCAGGGGAGCGGCCTCGGCTCCGGCTTGCCACTGCAAATAAGGTGAACCGAATGAACTTCGTTTACGGGGTGCGCAGGAACACGTAAAAAGAATACAGCCGTGCACCGTGCGGTAACGTAGGGTGGAAAATAGCAACTTTCTTCGGCAAGAATCTGAATAAATGATTTTGTTTGGTCCTGTGAATTGACTGCAGGGAGCGCAGCGGGAACTGCTCGAACCCACGGTTACCTTTCAACCGCACGGGATGAATGCCAGCACACGTGAGGGAGTAAAATATGCGCAGCTCGGCGAAGAAATTCGCTCGCTGCCTTCCAGAAAAATTGCGCCTAGGTGTACGTGCAGCGCAAATGTGGTGTTTCGAGGCAAACCATGCAGATATAGGCTCCTTGGAGCGTGGATACCAACAGTTTCCGAAACAAAATTGACAGCACTCGTCGTACGCAAGAGCAGAAGATAATGGAGACTTGAATCTTCTAAAAGTGGGTGAACAAGGAAAGCCTCAGCCTGACACCAACGTTTCAACATGGGCCTTCGTCAGGGGGACGCGTTGTCGAAGCACCTTTGTCGAAACTTTAATTCCAGGCTACTTCCCTCGTTCGCCCATTATTATTATTATTATTATTATTATTATTATTATTATTATTATTATTATTATTATTATTATTATTATTATTATTATTATTATTATTATTATTATTATTATCTTTTTCACGTAAGTGCATTCCGTGACCGCGGGACGCCAATTAGGAAGCGCTATTGCGCAAGAGACGTTTTGTGAACCCAGCCTACGACGAGCGAGGTTCCCGTTTGGCGTACCACAGTTGTTTGTAAGGCAGCACTGGGAGCACAGCTTTCTTTTTCCTCCCAAGTTTTTAAAACCATTGTGACTAGCAGCTTGCATTCGTGGTTTCCCCAGCAAACCGGGCACTTAAAGCATGCCAAAGTAACTTTTGTCAGCCACAGCTGTCAGTGCTCCAATACACACGCTGCATATTACACCCCGAAGGAGACATCCTGTTCCACGCATTCTTGTGCATCGATAGCCACTATGCACTGTTCTTGTTTTTCCTTTTTTTTTTCTCTGACTGCTTAAAATTACTTAACATCAAAGGCCTTTGATCACGACCGAAGTAAAGCCGCGTGAGAGGCAGCGCGTGCACTTCATGGAAGCAGAGGTGAGGTTCGCGCAGTATCGACCGCTAGGTGCCGAGCGGGCGGCGGCGTCTGATCTACTTTAAACCGGACTCGCCGCAGTGATACCACGGGGAACTGGTGCAGTATTCTTCCTTCTTTGAGGGATATATTTAGGCGCACGAGAAGCCCCTGTTGGCAGCTGCTGCGGCACGGCCAAGACGCAAGAGTTACGAGGTGGAGAGCCCGCGCAAGTGCCAAGGCCACGCGCGGTCCAGAACAGACGAGCGGCACGCAGCCACCCTGGGCGCGAAAGGAAAAAAAGAAGAAACGAACGAAAAGCAGGAAGGACGTCGCACAGAACGCCTGCTAACTGTGCGCGGCGCATCATGATAATAAAACAAGCAGTGCTGCTCCCCTGTAGCTCGTAACCGTATGCGTGAGAAATAAGTGAGAGGGAGTGACACAGCCTGGCGTGGAATATATGGAAAGACAGAGGGCGAAAAATATGGTAACTTGGTGCTAAACGATCAGTGCGCGCAGACTGTGTAGAGCTAGAACGTTGTCCAGAATTCGAGACAGGCACACTCACACGTCGATTCAATGGCAGCTTACTAAGCTGGTGTATAATGCATACTGGCCGTGAATAAAAAAGAAAAAAGAAAGAAAGAAGAAGATAATCATATGGCCACCAAAAGTGGCACAAAAATGCTCAGCCGAAGCTATGACATCACCAGTGCTGGACAAATAAGCCAGACCTCAAGGTATATTGGTCAAAGTCTTGAGCCTACGTTTCTTGCGTTCTTTTGTACTGAAAAGCGAAATTGTGAATCCATACGTAGAGTGGAAGCGAAATTATATCCACGCAACACAGAAACAGCAACAAGCGCAGGCCGGTGCGGCCATCCGATCTCCACTACTGCATTAAAGCATCAACTCGCGCAGCAACACGTTCTGCTGGAGAAGTGAACCGTGCTACACTGGAGGAAACCTAAAATCAATGGTGCCAGTGGAACAACGAAAAGCAGAAGATAGCAGATACACCGCAGGGCTTTGTTTAATTACAATGTGATGGAAACAAGCTGCGAAACCATGCTTTCAAAGATGAACCGGCTGGGGTAGCTGCTGCAGCCATGACACCACCTTTCACGAACAATGGCGATATCTCCATGCTGAGAGGCCTTGATGAAGAGGCCTTGTAGATGATGCCTAACTTTACAAACAAAACAGTAGAAAATGCGTCTTGCAAATTATGAGGTTGTGCTATGTCAAATCACTATACTGCACGTCTCTGGCAAATACACCCGAGAGCGAGAGAGAGGGAGAGAGAATGTTTAATGGAAGCTGGAGATGTCAGCCCTGCATGGCTTGTTACTTCAGATGTCGGTGTTTGAAATGGCATGAAGAGGACAAGAGTATAAAGAAAAACAACACAGCAAAATAAATAAGCAACCCTACGAATAAGTAAACAGATAGAGCCACATTACTAGCAAAAGGTCAAAGAATGCCCATGAGACCTGATTGGTGTAAGCAAGTATAACAGCAGTGCCTTCGGGGCTCGAATTGTGTCACCATGTTTGTTTCCGGGCCCTAGAAAATCACTTGTCCGTATTTGTGCTCGTATATGAAAAGTGAAGTATTTGCTGCTAACCGCGTGGTGGTACAGCGGCGACAGTGACACATTACGTGCTCATTGCCATCAGCAGGTATAGTTTGCACTCGTTGGACAGCGATGAAATGAGCTGCCGGATCTAAAAACCACTGCGTGCAGGATACGCGAAGTCTCCACCGATGAATGGCGCCCTGAACGTGCTTGCCCAGTTCCCGCTGTAGGTGCACTGAGGGTGACTGGGTGCGACAAAGAGGGGCGTATACTGGCGATCTGGGTCGGTACAACAAGCTCATTTCGCTCGCCATCCGATGCGCGAAACAAACGCTCCGATGTGCTGACGTGAACATATGACCTGTGTAGTGGATTGCACATAATGGGTAATGGCGTCAGACTTGACGTTACTTATAACGTCGCTGTGACCATGTAACTACTGCACAGTGCTCTTGCGAAGATGGCACGTTGTTCAGCTAGCCCAAAGGAAGGCTTAGACAAACATGTTAGCGACTGTGCGCCAGCCGCAGTGGTTGAGAGGCTACAGCGTTCTCCTAAAAAGCAGCAACTTTTCAGCTTGATTCCAGGAATCCCGTTGCCGGCCGAGGCAGTCACATTTTTACGTAGGCAGGAGGAAAGAAAGGGAGAAGGCAGGGCAAATGCAGAAGCATCAATGTCGTGCGACTTCAGTACACTTTCTCGGAGTTTAAAAGTTAGCTTGTTGAAGCAAAATGTGCCAAGAAATTAACAAGACTGTCTTTACTTACATATGTGGTGTACCAGCTAACGTGAGCCAAGCTATTGAATGAAAAAAAAAATGATTTAAAAAACAGGGCGCAAGATACAAGTTTAAGACCTACTGTGTTCGGTCGTTCGACCTCTGACGACCGAACACCGTCGGTTTTATAATCTTGCACCGTGCTTTCTTAATCTTTTTATTCGTTGAACAGCTTGGCTCACTTTAGCTGGGGCACACGGTATATTAGCAGTAAACACGGTGCCTATTGAGCTTTTTATTGTCACTCTCCTTTTATTGCACGGAACTAAACAACGACGACGACGACGACGACGACGACGACGACAACGACAACAACAACAACAACAACAACAACAACAACAACAACAACAACAACAACAACAACAACAACAACAACAACAACAACAACAACAACAACAACAACAACAACAACAACAACAACAACAACAACAACAACAACATAAAGTCTGCGCCATCTCCCGCAACGCTAGAACGGACGGAAGACCGCCAACAGCCTTTGAACACGAATTGTGGCTAAGAGCCATTCTCCTTTCCGTTTCGTCGATAAACTTCCCTATCCTACAACTACAAAAAAAGTTGCCTGCAAGTGCCTTTGTACCATCTTTGAACACCAAGGTAATGCTTTAGGTGGGCTCGCGAGTCGTCTCCTAGTACGAAGAACCTTCAAGCCTTCATTCGCAACACAATACTCCACAAGCTATGTATTCGATGGGCTTCATTTGTCACAGACTATAGAAGGCTGTAATTATCATCAACGTTCAGCTTGGGCACGTACACCGCAAGCGGCGCCGCTATAGCCATTAGGTCTCGTTAACGTATGCAGGTGCTCGATGGTCTGAACGGGTGTTCTGTTGAGCTCTACTCTCAGAACTGAGAAGATTAAGGTGATATCCCGACGACTTTATCGATGCGAAAGCGTCAAATGGCTCATGTAGCGATAAAGCCTGCGTCTGTCGTCGGGAGTAGCGAAACGGTAACTGAATTCCCATTGGCTGCGACGCCACGTCTCGAGCGCGCCTCGACGGAGCAGAGTGGGTGAAAAAGAACACCTGCTGCAGCGCAGTTTTGTGCGAGTTCTCTCGTCCCGCAGGGCGTCGGTGTCGTTGGCACCACAGGCTGCTTGCTGGCTCGGGCTGCACGTACCGCTATGGTGCATTACTCGCAGCGCAAAACTCGAAGGACTGCTCAGTGGCGTTCAGTTGGACATTAATGCGAACTCATAAGTGCTTAGGTGTCCTCGGATTTTTTATCCTCTCATCTTTATCCACTTCAGCTGTTCATTTATGTCCTATGCTTATCTTCAACGAAGCTTACCGTTGTTATGAGAGCGGTCTCGGTAACGCTAACAAGAAATGCTTCCAAGTTACAGGCTAATTCTCCCAGTAAAGTGAAGGAAAATGGTGAAGCAGTCTTCTCCTCACGAAGCCTGTTATTGTGGTGAAACCAACTTTGACGAGCAGTTTTGAGGCAGGCATTTTCGGAACAGCGTCAAAATTCACATGCATACGTTATCAGCGGCCAAATTTCGGCAAGTATTTTCTGGCGGCCTTGTAAGCTGCCGGGGTCGCTGGAACGCGAGATAAAATACAAATTTTTTGCAAGGCATGCAGACTACGCTGTCCACCTATGCAGGCAAAATAAAATATAGCCGCCTTCTTCCAAACAACTTCCGGTTTTACACACGTACCCCTGCAAGCGACGAGTGGAATGAAGAAATAAAAAAGCAGAACATGCGAGCCAGCTGGTGGAGCCTGTAGTTTTGCAAACAGCGAAGAACATTTTCAACAAAAAGTCCACGTGTGATAGCACTCCAATTCTGCCTTTACGCTACACCACAAGCAAGCACGAAAAAGAAGCTCACATGTGCAACCGGCTTGTATGAACAGTGCACGATGCTTTGAAAGTGCCAGGCACGAATGTGTAACCACGTGCCGACATGTTTTTCTTCTCATTTGGAGAAGACAAGAGCACAGCATAGGAACATACCTTTTCCCACTGCACGGGTAAAAAGGTCAAGTGCCGCTTGGCTCAAAGAGCGAGCATCTATGGCTCGCCCGACGGAGCGATTGCCATTTCACCTGTCCCCAGCGACGCAGTAGTCCTAACTTGAAACATTGTCCCGCCTAATTAACTGAAAGCTCGTTGAATAGCAGCAAATAAAAATGCGTACTGAGAAAAATGCGTGCGCAGTGAACCAAGCGGTGCATTTTAATTGGCTGAAGGGATACCCGCACTCAGGAGAGAGCAGCACGTCGTCACAATACGATTCGTCAACTGTTCAGCTCCGTTTTACGTTGTCTAGCGTACACGATCGCGATAGCGTACACGACTTGCACTAAGCCTACTGCAAAGCGATCGTGGAACAAGAGACATCGCCGGTTTTAGAGATGCGGGCAAAATTGCAGAGAATGCCACAAGAAGCAGTAACAGTTGAATCGCCGTTCGTGCAAAACCAAATGGAAATACCAGCCGAATTCGTCCCGAGGATAACATAGGCACCGGTGGAGAAGGCCGTGTCAGGGGACGCCGAGACACTAGCCTCCCAGAAAAAGTTGCTGACATTCAATTTGCTGTCTCGGTAGTAGGGCTGGATGGCGCAGCGACGACATAAGCCAGCATTTGAATGAATAAATTGAATTAATGCGATGTCATGCTGTCCATAAATGCTCAAAGACGAAGAACAAACATTAATGAAAAAAAAAAGAGGCCCACCCACGCGGACGATTGTTGGCATCGTAAGTCAGCTGCGAAAATTCTTAAATGCGTACACAGTTTGTATCAGTTCGTGTTGGACATGTTATATGCAGTGCACACAATATTGGGTACTTCATAGAGTGTTGCTTTGATATTTACACGGGCTCTTCTCCTTTAGCTTACCTTTTCCATCATAAGTACTCACCTTGCTCTGGAACGCAGAAGATTTGTAGCCGTCATCGCCTATTCGAAGAATCAATCTCCCCAGTCTGAAATGGTTGCTTCTATCTCTCTGTGCCGCAAAAGGCATCAGCATTACGACAAGCAAAACGTTCTTGCCAGTCAAGGGCTGTACGTGCACACATAGCGTGACAGCCGCAATAACAAGTCACATTTAACATGTGTCACACTTAGCAAAAACAAGCTCTCTCCTATTCATGAGAGCACGCTTGTAGTAATTGGTTCAACTGTTACTTAGCTAGTGCGCGCTCCGGTTTCACGATTTCGACCAGCTCTCGAAATTTACTCTTCGATGAAGAAGTGCAGCCGAAGTAGCATTGCATATCGGCGCCAAATACCAATAAAGTTGAAGTCACACTCACTTTGGGCTTACGACTTGTGAAAGAGCAGATAAAGCGCTGTATTTGTATTTAATAACAGAGACCGAATTTCGGGCTGCGTGTCGAGGCTTCGCAGAAATTCAGCTTTTTCATGGTTTACACTCCGAGTAAACTTTTTGAGGATGATAATACACGTACCAACGCTATCGACGACGCGTAGCTCGAGTAAAATGCTCGTCGGCACGAACGAAGGAAGAAGGAGAACTACAGGCTCGTAAGCGAGAGTAAGTATACGCTCGTAAGTACATGTATAGCTACATCGAAGTTTATTTCCTGTGCTTTCCCGGAATGCCTTTACCGCGGTACCAGCGCCATGCAGCTATACGAATATACAGAAGCGAGACACATCAATCTTTGTCCCGGCCCTTCCGCCACTCAGCCAATCGCCATCCATCGAAAAAAGAAGAAATATTATTAGGCGGCAAGGACAGGCCTATTGGCCACGGCGCCCACGACTGTCCTGACGCATCTTTATGCCACGATGGCACGACTGAAGGCTCCTCGTAGCGTTTCAGATCTACTTGTGACCTTTAAACTTTAAGTTCACATGAGCGCAACGCACTATCGAACGAACAATAGACCAAAATTTTAACGAAAACACGTCACTTGAACGAACAAATGACAATTCGTTTGTGACAGTTCGTTGACAGCTTGATGTGCAACAGCTTCGCTGGCCTTTTCGTGCGGCCGCATGGATGTAACAGGTTATAAACACGTAACAGTTTTCTGCGCAGCATATGAAACGGTATATGGAACTCAGGGTTTCTGGCAGCAAAAATGCACCACATTATTTTGCTGGAGTGTTGTAGCACTAGTTTGCGTGCAAGAATAAAATGGCAGTAACAAGAACGATTGATGAGCTTAAACTACACCTTTTACGTCACATTGAAATGGAATACGCGTATTACATATGCTAATCGCATTAAATATATACACGAGACCCCTGCACCGAGCTGGGCTCGAATCCAAGTGGCCCAGAAAGGTTCTTGAATATGCGCGTTCATTGAAAACTAAACAAGTGACAGTCATTCGCTTGAAATTAGGAGAAAATATACTCAGGAAGCGTGTTGTAAGCAAAATTTATTCTCGAAATGTAATCGAGGCATCGTAACGAGTTTCACTGGAAATACGTTTCCAGTGCCTATATCTGCCCAAAAGAACATTTCTTTATTTAGGCTTTCTACACAATAACGACGATAAGATTCGTGCATCCTGATACCGCTACGGAATCAAGGGCGTGGAAGGCAGGACTCAACAGCCAGGGGATTACTCGATAACACTGTCTGTTCTGTTATCCTAAACACACGTCGAGACTTCCAGTGCGCTGGACCTTGTTACCCATAGCGTTAATGGCGAACAGCGCCGGACTTCCTGCGTGTGCGTCCGCAATGTTAGACAGTTTTAGCAGATCATTTACGGTCCGCTACGCTCAGCCCAGTGTATCCTAACAATTTGCACACATCCGCTCAGCAGAGCGCTTCCGGGAACACTAATGCGCGTGCGCACAACGCTCATAGCGGCATCGGAATGTAGAACACCGCCCGCGTTCCGCTACGAACCCGATTGAGCGTCAGGGTGCATCCACTTGCTTTCTTTATCGTTTTACAGCCAAGCTGAGAGCACGTCGTTGGCGACTCTGGGAGACGCGCCGACGCGCCTGTTAAGATACGCGAAATCAATGCATTTTATGCAGCCTCCGCTGCGCGTGAAATGTGTGCGGAGCGGAGCGTAAGCAGTACTCTGCTAAAACTTTATATTATACCATGGATCATTGAAGACGATGTAAACAAAACAAAGAAAGGTGGTTTCATAGAAAATGCCATGTGACGGAGCAGAAGACTTTCTATTTATCTCAATTTATACGCCTACGCGGCAACACACCTGTCCCGCCAGCAACTCGGAGCAACCAGAATATGTTCAGGGTGAGTCTGCTCTGCGACAAATTCCTCAAGTAGGTTCTGGCTTGCCCACGTAGAGGTTTCCTTCGCAAGTAATTCGCTCAGAGTTAACGTGGCTCTTGATGCACGAATAGGGAGGTCACTTGTTGCTGTGTGTTCTGTTCACAGAGGGTTTGTAATGGTCGATTGTAGAGTAAATGCAAGAGGCGACATCACCCACCCTTAAAGGTTAAATTCGGCAGTCTTATTATGCCAGAGCTTCTCTCTCTTTTTTATTTTTACTTTTCTCTTTAAATATCTGAACCGTCTGTCTATATATCTGGACCGGGTAGGCCAGAGGTAGACCTGGTGGTGTCGGTAGTAACGACATTGGGAAAACTAAAACTACAATATTACTGGTCACGCTGTTGCCGGAGCGTTTTACGGAAGCCGCTAGAGTTAAATGCAGCTCCTTATGGCTCTAACAGTCTTGAATACTTTGTTTAAAGACAGCTTAAAGACGCTTAAGCCTTTCACTCGGCCGCGCAACACTTGAAACAGCGAAGCTGGGCGATCGTAGCCCAGCATTTTCCGGAAGTGCGCGAGAACTTTTAATCGTATTACTCATGATCATGATAATGTCTTTTCGCGTGTCTCGGATTGACGGCCGTCAACGCGCGTTGCATAGCGCAGCTTGCAAAACCGACACCACGTTCCAATGCCGACAACGCGTTCCAGACGATCCGCTCCGTGAATGCGTCTCTCTCTCTCTCTCTCTCTCGCTCGCTCTTATAGCGCGCAAAATCTCTTCACCTCGCAGAGCACGAGCGCGCGATCGCGCCAGCTGTGGACGAAGACGACGACGCTCGAACGCAATCATATGGTTCGCATACATGCATGTTCGGCAAGCGTGACTGTATAGCCTGGTGGTAACGACGTTTGCCGTGGGACCGGGGGTACGCGGGTTGGAGTCCCGCCACGGCAAGAAAGTTTATTTTACTTTTATTTCTTCATATTTTCTTGATACGAACCACAAATTACGGCTGGCCTGAACAGCTTCACTGTTAAAATATGTCGGTGTAAGCACTGTTCCTCCCGCGTTGACGTTACGGCAGGAGAGCAGGCTGGCCAATAGAAACCCTCTGTTCGAAGACACGGTTTGGGAGTGCGCCATAAAGATATTTAAAATTAACCTCCGAAAAAAAAGAAAAAAAAAAACACGATTCTCAGCTGTCTCTTTGGTGTACATGACCAATGTGTCCAAGAAAACGTACGTTATATAACTTGGTTGAAATTCATGACCCCGACAAATCGCGAAAGCTAGCCGTTAATTAAAGCAAGCGCAACGTCTTCACGCGGACCGTAGGTGGGCCGTGGAGTGCAGGTTCCTGGAACTTCTGTCGTTTGTTCCTCTTGTACGGGACGTTAACCTTTTCAAAGACATTCTTCCCTTGTCCTACTCACCGCCCGTGCCACAGCCTTGCTGAACTTAGCTCAGTGCTGCAGGCTCAGTGCATCTACCCCAAAGAGTGCGAGTTTGGCCTCAGGAATTTCCTTCACTATCAACCTCTCTCCTGTGCTAATAAGACCGCTCAGCCGTTGTGCTCTGAAAAAAAAGGGGGGTTATGGATCGACTGAGTATTCTAATCAGACGCAACCTTACTCGTGCAAGTGTCGCTTAGGCCATGGCTGGTTCAAATCTTGAAAGGAGCGTTAAATCTGGCCCCATTCATAACTAACCCTTTTCCCATAGAAGTGCAGATCCTTGTGTTCATGGTGCTTCCTTGTGCGATCATACAATTCAACTGCCTATCGCAGTTTTGTTGCGTCTGTGTAACCCGCCGCGATATCCCTGTGGCTGGCGTTGTATTGCTGAGCTCGAGGTCGCGAGATCAAATCCCGTCCGCGGCGGCCGCATTTCGATGGGGGCGAAATGCAAAAACGCTCGCGTGCCGTGTATTGAGTGCACGTCGAAGAACCCCCGGTGGTCAATATTAATCCGGTAAAAATTATTCCGCTCAACCTTCATCCCAATGTGTAGGAACAGAGTAGCCTGGAGCGTTTTTCTTTTTTTTTTTAACGAAACTATCTTTGCCTCTTCCCTGGGGTTTGACGTTCGTCATCGTTTCCTTGCCGGATATATTTGTGGATATATATGGACAACTTGGGCAGCCGAGTATTGGCTCGCTGCTCTCTTGCCAATTAGACAACCGGGGTCACTGGGTATGCGCCCGCTCCTGGGCAATCCCCCAGAATGGGTGCGCTACTGTTGCACAAGGGCTATGGAGCCTTAAATGTGCTTAGATATGTGTCGTACTTCTCCGTGTCGTCACCGTTTTTCCCTCCACAAGCATCATGCATCATCTTCGTCCTAATGACGCAGACAGCTAACAGCTACAGGCGACGACGCTGTGCTCGCACCATCCGCTGCTGCTGCTACCTCGCTAACTCAAATAACCTTCGCGTCACTTAGATGCCAACATTGCGTTGGATCTGCGCGTTTTAACGCCCCAACGTTTGTAATTGTCGAACCCAGCTGGACGGTGCGACGAATACGAAAATGCAGGCCAACAGACATGATAACACGAAAGCGAGACAAGTGAGTTTCCTTGCAGGTGCAACGAGAAACGAAAAGTCGGCCTCACCAGGTGTAGTTAACTCTTTTCACGTAAATCGTTCCGAAACCTATATAGTTACTCTCGTAATGACGGCTCAAAAAGATGCTCATAATGACGTCAAAATAACAGGAGAGTCTCTATAGGGCATTCACAGCAAGAAAGATGCAAGAAATCGAGAACGACAATGTTTTCACAAAGAGTATGTCCACGAAAAAAAGAAGGTAGACAATAAAAGAAAAAAAAAATGCGACGCGTGGCAACGCACACGCGTAGCCGCACAAAACTGGCATGGCGAGTGACACGCGCGACTTGACTCCCATTCGCGACGTTGCACTTTCCCCGCCCGCTTTGAAATCGGATGGCGCCGTGCCCTACTTTCGCCGGCCACGCATTCACTATGCCGCAGCTGATCGAGTAAGTCGGAATGAAGATGCAACAGAAAGGAACAAGAAAGAGGCAGACAGCTGACACGAAACGACCGCCGAAGGAGACAGCGCTCCTAGGAGTGATTTGGGGCTCATGAAAGGAGAAAAAGAACGCAGCACCACGAAGGGGAGAGTGGGGCATGAGATGGGAAAAGAACGGAAGGCCACCAGCAGCAGAGAAGGAAGATCGTGATGAAAGGGCAAGAAAGCTGTGCGGGGAAGGAGGGAAGACCACCGATGATGGTGCGGAGGGAAGTTCGATGAATCGCGGCGGGCGGCACCGGCGTGGTCCCGAAAACGAAAGAGCTCGGGCTCCCTCCCCGTGGCGCAGCGCAGTTCTCCGCGGCTCGCAGCGCAAACAGGCAGTTCCCTATTATTTGTGCTGGCTCCTCCATGCGTATCACTGGATTCGTTCCTCCCTTATGGGGTAGAAGCGAGCGAGAAGCGCAGACGTGGCACCGAAAGAGGCAAAGGAAGACGGAATGGCGTACTCTGTGAGCCCCCTGTTTGGGGAAAACGGCTTAGTTGGGAGAGTGACAGTTGGTAGTGAGTGAGTGAGTGAGTGAGTGAGTGAGTGAGTGAGTGAGTGAGTGAGTGAGTGTGTGAGTGAGTGAGTGAGTGAGTGAGTGAGTTGTGTGTGTGTGTGTGTGTGTGTGTGTGTGTGTGTGTGTGTGTGTGTGTGTGTGTGTGTGTGTGTGTGTGTGTGTGTGTGTGTGTGTGTCTGTCTGTCTGTCTGTCTGTCTGTCTGTGTGAGTGTGTGTGTGTGTGTGTCTGTCTGTCTGTCTGTCTGTCTGTCTGTCTGTCTGTCTGTCTGTCTGTCTGTCTGTCTGTCTGTCTGTCTGTCTGTGCGTTTGCGTGCGTGCGCACATGTGCTCCGTTGAGAAATAAATATAGGACCAGGCAATTCCACGATAAAGCCGATTTTATCCTCTATCTATGAATGCAACTTTAAATGCAGAACTGTAGTCGAAACTTCGCATTGCGAGCTTCCCGAAGACCTCGTGAATTTCAGTTCGTGCCTCTGAATAACCAATAAATTCACATTTTCGCTGAGTCCTTGGTCCGTATACCTTTGCTCAGAGGTGTGCATGTATCAAGCGGTATATGTACCCATACCGTTTATAACTCCTCTTTCAGTCGAAAGTACGCAGCCATGCTCTAGTTGTTCCCTTCCGTGGCTCCTCTTGCGATCACGTTCTTTACGTCGGCTTCCTACGTGGTTCGCCTTCAGCCTTCCCTTTTTATTGATGTCCAAATTTGTGCAGTCGCGATACTTTCTCTCGGTTTGCCTCCTAACAACGGCGGCCGACAACTCGCCTCTCGCACTTCGCGGTGCCAGCGCCAGGCGCGTACGGCACGCCAAACAAGCGGCGGGAGCACTTCGACGCAAGGAGAAAGAAGGAACGGGTGACAACAAAAAGCTCCAATGTGCTGCGAACAGCGCGAGATAATATATAGGCTCCGGTAGCCACGCTGTTCTGCCTTGCCTCTCTGCGGTAAGAGAGGTGCACCTCCCCGCCTCCCCCCCCTCCCCCTTTCCCTACCCGTTCGCGAGCTATTGCCGTTTCTCCTTCGTGCATACAACCGGTGTGCAGCACGGCCGTTTTGCTCTGAGGTAGAGCGCGAGTCCACACACAGAACTAGGAGCGGTTGTTTAGTGACAGCAGGGCGCCTCTCAGCTGGAGCGGACGAGACGGCACCTTGGTTACAGTAACCTTTTGTTCGTGCTTTACCCGCTTCACTTTTCCTTCGCCCGGAAACTGATGGAAATAAGTTCGCTGCAAATCTCATCTGATGCGTTCTCTACTGGCGCGCAGCGCAGGTCCTTTGTGAAACGTTTACGACTGCGACGCACTCGTCGCCACGCAAGTGGATGCAATCCTGAAAGATATGTGATTACCGCACGACAGTCGAAAGGATAACTACAACAGAAAGAGTGACAGGAAACTAAGAAATTTTATCACTTCTAAAGATAGTAATCGACGCTCGCCAAACAGAACCGAGTGATGGCGTTTTTCAGTCAGCAGACATCTATATAAGAACCAAAAATATTAATTAGAAATGTTGCAAGGACACACAAGTTGCAGAACAGGACATCGCAACGGTTCGGGGATACCGTCGTTATTTCCTCTTCTACAAGAAAAAAAAATATGAGAGATGGCGAGAGAGAGAGAAAGAGACGGCCGACCCGTTACGCGAGTGAGCTTGTGCGCATAACCAGCGCCAGTACGACAATCTAACTGGTAATGGTAGAGAGAGAGAAAAAAAAAGATGATTTAATGAAAGGCAGGGAGGTTAACCAGGACTGAGCCCGGTTGGCTACCCTATACTGAGGGAAGGGAAAAGGGGAAAGAGAGATTAAGAGAAGAATAGAAAGTCCGCTGTGGATATCGCCGACGTAGCAACAGATCTCTGCTCTATCACTGACGATCACTCAGTCCGGATCATAGATGGTCACTCAGTCCTGTAGTTTTCAAAAATCGCAGCAGCACTTTTGTGGCCTTTTGTAGCTGCGATATTCGAGGCCATGGTCCCAAGATCTTGCTCAAGGTGAACGGTCTTCTATCCAGCTTATTGAGAACGGTGCAGAGGTCATGTCTTTCGTTTTGAAAAGATGGGCAGTAGCACAGTGGGTGTTCTATAGTCTCATCGACACCGCAGGCATTACACTCGGCGCTATCAGCCATTCCAATCAAACACGTGTAAGCATTGGTGAATGCAACACCCAAGCGCAAGCGGCACTGACGCAGCCCAACACCTAAGCAAGCTAGCGCACAGTATGGCATTGGAGAAGTAGCACACATGTGAATTCACCCAGCAACGGTTGCATTCTCTCGACCCATCTATGCAACTGCGGCTGTTACCTGGATCTCCGCGAAGTGAGGAAACTGGTAATAGTAAAACGAAAAAGCAGGATTTAGAGTCGTATTTCATAGACTTTCAGACAAACTTTGCAGAAGTTTCATTGTCAAGTTTGACGTTCAGAGCGCGGTGATAGAAACAAAAACGAAGACTCAGAGTACGCGTGTGTTCTTACCTACACTCTAAAGTATATCTCAAGCGCCTTCTTCCTTTACAAGCACACCACTTGTACAGAGGGGTCTACTGTTAAAGGGAACACAGGAGCGCGTAGAGTCTGCTTGGCGCCACCGCCGGCCGGCGGCTGCAACGAGCGTCGCACAACCGCAGTGAGAGCTATGGGCGGTGCTCTTTTGTCGTCTGCTATCGTCTGCTGCCGCGCTTCGGATCGTCGCGAAGCAAACAGCTCGCGTTATTCGTATATGAAAGCAGCCACTTTCCTTCTATAGCCGGAAGGAAAGTGACTGGATTCATTTATAATCAGATAAATTACCTAGACATCAGCAGCAACGACGCTGCCGTTTTTTGTTCGCCTTCTCTTTTCAGAAAGATTTGTCCGCTTCAAATCTGCTTCAAAAAAATGTCACAGTTTCGCCCTAAGGGCGAAGCAATGAATGCGATAGCAACACAGCAATGTCATACGAAGTAAGGTGAGCGGCTTTGGTAGCAATATGAATTGTAGTAAACATGAGCTGATTAAGTAAGCAGGTGTGCTGCGGCGTAAGTAGACCGACATGAAGAGAGACTCGATGACCACGAGAAGGCGCGTGTGAAACGGTGGTGTTGATGAGAAGCGCTTCCCGTAGGCAGCGCGTGCGAAGGGACACACCTGTAGCGCTGCACTGCCGATCCGGGCAGCATTGCATGTGTAGCGTGCGTTGGAAAATGTCGCCCGACTATTACTAACTGAATGAACAAGCGTGGTGTGAGCGCGCACAAACAAACACGAATAGATCACACTGAATGACTGCAGACAACGACTGTCAAAACGCTGGCAGCAAGCGCATACGCCGCAGCAGCGGGCGAAGGTACGTGCGGTCTATCGCTTCAACGGAAACTGAGCGGCGAATGCACGGTGCATAAAGGTCAGAGCCGTGTGGAGATAAGAGACGGTGCGGACGAGCGACGAGCGCGGTTGTTGGCAGAAGTGGTTAGTCAACCGTGGTTAGTCAACCGCGTTCTTGCCGTGGCAAACGCCGCGGCCCCCCCGTATTCCCCAGTTGGTAAGTCGGAAGCCCTTCTTACCTAGTGTATTATTCTCTTCGAGGGAACCCTCAGCGATGTCAACTATAGCTAGCTGGCCTGCTCGAAGTGTTAGTTGCAGTCGTAATAAATGGTTTCCGAGTGTACACGTGGTTGTCGTCTTTTGTTTCCTCGAGCTTGTACCGGACCGCGGTTGATGCGCAGGCATGCGCCAACCGCGGGGCTCGGTGTGTCGAGGCAGAGGGCCGTTGGCATCCCCTCCATATCCCGACAAGTGATAGATAGCTCTTTATAATTTATTTTAATATGCTCTTTAAATGCGCTTGTCGATTCTTTGTTCAGTAGACGCACTGCAGCGACTCGAATGTGCATTAGTACAAATGAGATGGGCACTACACACGAAGTATTATCTAATATAGCTGTGCCACAAATAGACGTCCGTAAAAAATTGTCATGTTTCTTTTGTAAGTTTAAACGTCAAAAATACCTGCGAGTTAGTATTTTGCTTCGTCTAATTTTCTATAAGCTTTGCAATCGCTGGCTATCAGAGTGTGACCATGCAGTTACCGGCCAACATTAAAAAGGCGTGACCGGCTTGCTTCGCTACTATACGAAGCGCGGCAGCAGACGGTAGCAGACGACAAAATAGCACCGCCCACAGCGCTCACTGCTCCTGCGCGAAACTCGCTGCGCCTGCGCGAAACTTGTTGCAGCCGCCGACCGGCGCTCCGGTGTTCCATTTAACAGTGGACCGCTCTGTACATAGGGGCAGTTAGTACACTTGCACTTGCCCTGCCCCATTGTACGACAACACTAGTCATTTATACCCGTGACACACGGGCAAAGTAAAGTGCACTTTGAGCGAGTGCACTTCGCGGCTAGTGTCATTCGCAGGCTGCTACACGGGAACGCTTAGTGACACTCACTGCAGAGCGCACCCGCCGGCGAGTGTGTTCGGCGAACTCACTTCGCGGCGGCGAAGTGTGTAGCCTCGTTAGCAATGAGTAAAAAATAAGTAAAGTATTATTGAAAGAAAAGTCAGGAGTAATTTTTAATAACATTGTATTAAATTGCTAACGTTACAAGGTAATAAAATGTGCCACACTGCAAAGAAACAACAAGAACAGCACAAACTACTCTCGCTCTCGGGCTGTTCACGACCACGCCGGCTAATGGCTGCGCAGTTGTTTGGCGGATCGAGTCGTTTTGACTGTTGCTGGTCAAGTTGCCGTCGTTGCTGGGGCTTGTAAAGGTGGTTTGTATATGTTGTTTCTAACAATAATAAACTGTTTTCGTGCACACATTTTATATTAACAAATATATGCTTTCTCGTCTGACTCCCGATCGCCATGGCCATCAATTTGAAAGAACACTTTTCTTTCTCGTGTAGCAGCGCGCCGCCAAAGTTACACTCAGCGCGCTTAAGTGCACTCGCTCAAAGTGCACTTTACTTTGCCCGTATGGCACGGGTCTTATTCTGCTTAGCTACCCAGCTACGCAGCAGAAAAAAAGAGCACGTTACTGCCACCGCTATTTAGCTAGCAGAAAACAACATTATACATTTTCTTTTGTGTATATTACAGAATTTCCAAAAGTACTCAGTACTTCCGATGATCAAAAACGCACCATACGTTAACATGGAACAGAAAGACATCAAAACACAGTAAACACCAGAAGCAGACTCGCATGAGACAATTATTCTTCGAATAAAGGCTGCCAGAAGGCTAATTGCGATTAACTATTAAGTACAATTACCCGACACAGTACAGAACGCATTGCAAAGGTTATAAAGACACGATGGTAGAGGACATAGCGTGGATATTTCGAGCCTTTCTGTCAAGGCAAAAAAAAATCAATAAGAACTGACCATCGTCCGTGAGCAAGATTCATCTCACAGAATTCGCGATAAGATGTATGCTTCATTTCAGCCACTCGCGCTTCCTGCCAAGAAGACAAGAAAATAGCGAAAGGAACTTTCAATGCACATGGTTCGTCGCACGAGAAAGTTAATTGCTGCAGCTTGAAGAGGCTGTGGCGCAACGGGAGAACTAGAAAACGCACAATCTAGTCGCTTTAGCCAAACACTGTCGCGCATATACGTAAGAGAAACAGCCGAAAAACAAAAGCGGAAAATATAACCGAAGCTAGCCGCCCCTTAATCAGTGCGAGGGGCGCGGTTCTGCCAATTTTACGTTCATCTCGAGCACTTCGGCAAGAATTTCATTAACTCGGTCTCGTGAACATTCGGATTTAGTTTTCAGAGTTCCTCGTATTTCACTTTTGTACTTGCGATTTTTTTTTTCATAAGCAATTTCTCGCCTTGCTCTTGCATTCATTATGCGTTCGATGCTCATGGGAAGGAGGTTAGAGAACTGTGTCACAATAATAAAATGAAAGAAAAATTGGCTCTCGTGCCATACGCTAATGGCGCCGTGGTTCTTCATAGGATCGCAGCCGGCATTCAGGAATATATATGCTGCAATTGCGGTTCTTATATTAGCGTACGGCTTCCTTACTTCGCGCTAAAAGAAAAAGAAGGTAATGACAGACACATGTAGCTGTCGTACAGATGGGTCACTAACACCTAGGCTCTACATCTACATGGACAAGCATCATTTCCCGTTAGGTAACTGGTTGCCTAACGTGTCGCGGTGCACGTAAAACAGGAAAAGAAGTAATCCGCTGGCGTGCGATAACACATGAGCATCATGTGATGCTTGTGACTAAAACGTGCTCGTTACGCATCGACGTATATTTAGCAACGTTTTGTTTTCTCTTTTCTTTTTCCTGCCAATGTGAAAGGCAGAAAAGGAAACCAAGAGAAAAGCGGCGCTAAGACGAGCTAAGAGGTGCGTATAGCATTCTCAGCAGCAGGTGGTACGACACCTAGTATCCCATGTGACGGTGTTCTAAACTGTACACGCTAGTCATCATCATCATCATCAGCCTATATTTATGTCCACTGCATGACAAAGGCCTCTCCCTGCGATCTCCAATTACCCCTGTCTTGCGCTAGCTGATTCCAATTTAAATTTCCTAACTTCATCACTCCACTTAGTTTTCTGCCGCCCTTGACTGCACTTCCCTTCTCTCGGTATCCATTCTGTAACTCTAATGCTCCGCCGGTTATCCATCCTACGCATCACATGGCCTGCCTGCAGCTCCATTTTTTCCTCTTAATGTCAACTAGAATATCGGCTATCCCCGTTTGTTCTCTGATCCACACCGCTCTCTTCCTGTCTCTTAACGTTAGACCTAACATTTTCCGTTCCGTCGCTCCTTGTCGGTCCTTAACTTGTTCTCGAGCTTCTTTGTTAACCTCCAAGTTTCTGCCCCATATGTTAGCACCGGTAGAATGCAATGATTGTACACTTTTATTTTCGCTAGTAGATTGTACGAAACACGTCTCCGTAACTAGCACGCGTATTAGCACGAGAATGACATGCATACACTGTAAAAAGTCCCTGTTCTTTTTCATGCCTTATTTCCTGTAAACACTACTGCACTATGCCTGTACCGACAGAAAACGGCGAGATTACGTCTATCAAGCCACGCGCATGCGCGTTGTCTCAAGAGAGATAAAGAAAAGACGAGCAAAAGGGTGAGAGCGCAATGCCTGTAGGAAAACTTGTAAGGACTCGCACAAGGCGCATGCGCAGCTTTTGTGCCACCTGCCCTCACAAGCTTGGGCTTCACTGTAGCAGATGCTGCAATAAGCGTTTTGCAGTGTCTGCTCTTGGGTGAGAAAGTGAGCGACTGAGCGCGCAAGCGGTGGTGGCAAGATATTTCTGTTATTTAACCAATTGACTGGACCTAGGAATGTGCCTTCTACGTCTGCCGAGCAGCTACAGTTTGTTTAGTACGATTTCAGTTCGACATCGTTTTGAGAGTTGCGCTTACTTGAAGACCTTGGCGCTAGTGAAGTTAAATGCGATATTTTTCATTTGCAGTACAACACACGTGCTCGTCGAACTGGGCATTGGTGTTGCGTGCCTCGAGGACATCGTTGCCGGTGAGGGAGGCGTTATCTGACTGGCCATGCTCTGGTATTGATTGTTCGCGCCGAGTAGCGCATCTGTATTGTGTTACGTTTTTGCCTTGCTTGTTGCTTTTTTTTTTTTGAAATTGTGGTGTTAAATTGCGCCAGCACGTAAGCTCGCTCCCGTTTCTTTCTTTTATTTACCGCTGTGCGTAGCTCGGAGCACAGATCCACGATTTCTTTTATTTGTTGGTCACGTAACGCAGGGGAACATCATGGGAACTTGCCAGTTTCAGGTAGACACACTTTTAGGATATGCTCGTCGTTTCGATAACCAGAGCTATTATTGCGCTTATACATACCTTGCCCTTCTGCTTTTTGTTCTAGCGAAATTGTGGCTTATGATTCATTGACGTTGTCATATTTTTCGTATTAGCAGCAACGAAGTTCACGAATGCAGTTGTTTAGACTTGAACATGAATGATCGAGCTGGTGGGAACAATGATAAAGCGCCTATGCTATTGCAAATGTTTGATATTGTTCCTCTCGTCAAAAATCCCAACTTAAATGTATCAACGGGAGGTAAACTAAGACCCTCACTGTAGCTTAACCAAGAAGTTCAGCGTAACAATGTTTATCAGCGAAGAGGTCAATGCATTCTTGACAGCATCAGCTGTTTGTCTTTTATCGATGAAGCGTGGCGCCTTTCATACGCATTGTTCTCTTTCATCGGGCTTGCTATGCAAAAGCTGAAATTTCACCATATTGCAGCCTATTTCACAAACCTAAGAACTTGGACTTAGTTTCTTTTTCATTTGGTTTACCTCTTTCAGAATACTCCTTGGAATCAACCCAGGTCGTGGCACAAAATCAACGGCAGAACCACGAGGTCATAGAATTGTGCTAAGCCTTGAGCATCAGATCATAGAAGCCGACTTGACATTTTGGCACGATATGTTTTTTATTGCGATAGCAATTATATGGACACTTCAACCGGATTTCTGCCGTCGGCGTCGCCATCGCCGTCATCGTCGCCGTCGCCGTGAGGTTCCGTATTGATTCCAAGGGCGATAAAATCGTCGCCGCGCGCCGTATGCGCGAGCGAAAGAGCGCGGGGGACGCGCGCTATCACGGAGGGCGAACTCCCCCGCGCGCTATGGAACGGTGGAAAGCAAACGCGACCGTCGCCCGAAAGGCTGTGGGGGTATGGGAGGGAAGGAGGCGGGGCGACGCTGTGCTCCGGCACCAAAGGCGTATCTTGCCACTCAATCTCCCACGCGAAAGCAAGAAACGGGAAGAGGGGGGGCAGCTTCTTCTCTGCCAACAACTTCTCCTTTGCCCGGCGGTGCCGGTCGCCCGCACCGTCTCTTATCTCCACGCGGCTCTGACCTTTGTATGCGCTGTGCATTCGCCCCTCAGTTTCCGTTGAAGCGATAGACCGCGCGAACCTGCGCTTGCTGCCAGCGTTTTGACAGTCGTTGGCTGCGGTCATTCAGTGTGATCTACTCATGTTTGCTTGTGCGCGCTGACACCACGATTGTTAATTCAGTTAGTAAGCCAATGTGTATAAGTTTGTGCAGCCGATAAAACTACTATTCCTACTCCGAATAGCTCTCTACTAATTTGCTATCGCAATCGATGCTTCGCCTTTCGGGCGAAACTGCGACATTTTTTTCTACTTCAAGCGTCTTTCTTCAAGCGTCAGAATCAAAGTGAATTGAGGCGTATTGAGAGCGCACTGCGCATGCCCCATAACTTATAGTCTGTGTTCATTTTCTGCCCCACAGCTCAAGCATCCTGCCATTCTCCAGCGTGGAACTGATCAATTTGAGAAATTTAGCCTCCAAATGCCATTTTTTTATTGAACACTCCCAGCCAACTTGCTTTCTGCAATAAACCAGTTACTTTCTCAATGATTGAACGTAGTAGTTTAAGTCAGCAGCATTTGTGCTGATGCACAAATGCTGCTGCGTCAGTATTTCATAGTACGGTGCTTGTTCATGCTTTCATTGCCGTTAGTGTGTAGGGCGCACATACAAAAAGCTTGTTGTCCACTATTTCTCTTTTGTATATTGCAGGACTTGAAAAGAGTAAAATTACTACCAAGAAAGAGCAATAAGCTAAGATATTTTGGTACTACATGGTTCCAGTTTATTGCTAGACACAATACACATGCGTCGTTCTAAATGCATACTCAGGCATAGCTTGCCAATCAAATATATTAGCATTTAGTGGTGCAGAGTAGCCTAAGACTAGACACTTGTTCGTTATTTTTCTATCAATTTGCCTTCTTCGTTTGCGTGCGCGCGCGTGTGTGCATGTTTTTAATATGTCTTGCTTCAGATGCAATGTATAACTAGTAAACTATAATATACCTTAAGCCTGGTAAAGCAGGAAGACTCTGCAGCAAGGGTAATAACGGACATTTTTCCAGTAAACGGGATATTCTAATGATGAATAACAATAAATATAGCAGGTTCGTTCTTATCGAAAAGCACAGTTCGAGAATTGACAAATACAGCTAAAATTGTTGTAAATATGGCGCCATGTCATAGTGGTGCCGTGCAATAAAATTACAGAAGCCAATCTTTTTTAGGCAATTGCTGTAAATGTGTCGGCCTGTTATTGTAGTGCCATGGAATGAAATTATAGGCTCATGTATTTTTTTATGGTACATTGCTGTAAAATTTGCGGTGCTGTGGAATGAAATTACGTACGTGCGTATATTTTACGGGAAATCCCTGTGAATATGAAGGCGCGTTATTGCAGTGCTGTGGAATGAAATTACGGACGCCTGTACATTTTCCACGAATATAGTTGGCAGCAGGTGCTGCCGGGTAAGTCTGCAGCAAAACAACGGCGCATTTTCCCCAGTGTAGGAATGACGCATAGGCATGTGGCGAACACAGCAGCTTCTGGCATACGTATATTAATGAGCTATAGTAGTACTTCTAATCAGAAGAAAAGCTTTTTTTGCGGAATTTTCCCGACAGGCGAGTGGTTCGTCATATACATGCATCGTTAACCTTCATGCCGTTACGCGTTCGGAGTCGTAAGGCCCTCCAAGGCCCTCACCCATTTTATCGATGTGCCGATGAGCCACATTTAATCCTAGACTGAGAAGTTGGTCTAGTTGTATGAGCATCGATATTGAGAAAAAAAAAAAAAAAAAAAAAAACAGAGCGCTGACTACAGGGCCTGAGGAAGGTGCACCACACGGTCACTGTCGATCTTTCTGCGGTCCCGCAGCGAGCGCTGTTTTTAAGTATGTTTCGGAACACATTTTGCAGTTGCAGCCGGTCTACTAAGAGGCCGCTACCAGCTCTGGCACGTCGAGCAGACTTGTACAGGTTACAGAAAAGAAGCATCCAATTACAATTACACTTCCTTCTTTGAAAACTCTAATTCATTACAGTGACATAATACTGGTCCACGTTACTTTTATCCCAACACTTGTTAACATTGCATAGGGAAGCGCAGTCGGGGACGGCAGAAAACTAGGTGCAGTGATTAAGTTAGGAAATTCGCAGGCGCAAGTTGGAATCAGCTAGCGCAAGACAGGGGTAATTGGAGATCCCAGGGAGAGGCCTTCGTCCTGCAGCGGACATAAATATAGGCTGATGATGATGATGATTAAATAAAGCAAGCAGAACGAGCTGACCTGGCCCTTTCAGTGCGTCCTCTGCAGTTCTTCGCACGTTGTTTATCTTCGCTAACAATTGCTGTTAAAAATTTTCATCGGTCATCTTCCTTCATTTCCTTGTCAACACATAGCAGTGACACTGAAAACTCGATCGATATGCGCGCTGGAGACATGGGCGATGTTGTAACGTACGAACACCCTGCGCACATGATAGTGGTTACTCAATGCCGTGATGCTCAAGTCTCGCTCCTTTATGAAGCGCAGCGCTTCATTGTTGATGATCCAGATCGGACAAGGCGCTCCCGGTAGGGCAACTGAAAAGGTGGTAAAATCGTCCGTATAGATGATCTCGTGGCATCAACGTCCGAAGTGGCCATCCCTATTGAGACATAGCAGCGCCGATTCAATTTGTCGATCAACATGTGGAGGAGCGTTAATACGAGGAAACAAATACTGAGCGCCCGGATGTGTCTGAATACGCATGCGCATCCGCTGCGTGGCACGACTGCAGTTGCCACCCAATTCTCAAAGTGCTCAAAGCTGTGTCGCCTGTTGCAGCTTGTCTCGTCCATAAAGTAACTGGTTACGTGTATTGGTTACCCAAACAAGTAACTGAAGTACAGTGAGCATTACTGTGTAAAACGTAATCAATTACAAAACAACAAAAATAATAATGATTATAAGTAATTAATTACGTGTAATTACAAGTCTGACGTCTTTTGATACGGCGCCACTCGCTACTCAATGACCTCCGTCATGTTGCTTCCCCCGAACCCCACGCAAACAACTCTGATATATGGCAAATACCCCCCCCCTCCCCCTCCCCCCGAGGCAGTTTCAATAAACAAAAGAGACAGGCAGGCGACAGCCTGACGTCGACATCTTCTGTGAGCTTCAGAGGCCGCATTCATTTTCTGAATATCATAAATATTTGGGAAAAAATTACACGCCCGCTCCGCTAACGCAAACGGAGGAACCATGCTGTATGCACTCCCATGTAGTGTGCAGTGCTCGTCGTTTGCTTTTGTGCCAAGGAACTGCGACCGAAACGCAAGAGATTCGTATAACATTTATTTCCCTTTATTTATTCTTGAGGCGTAGCAGTCTTCTCTACATCTTCGTGATTGCTTTTGGGTAATGTTTCCGTGTTCGTCGTCGTCGTCGTCATCATCATCATCATTATCAGCTTACATTTATGTCCACTGCAGGACGAAAGTTTCTCCCTGTGATCTCTAAATACTCCTGTCTTGCGCTAGCTGATTCGAATTTCCACCTGCAAATTTCCTAATTTCATCACCCCACCTAGTTTTCGACCGTCCTCAATTGCGCTTCCTTTACCTTGGCACCCATTCTGTACTCTAACTGCCAACCGGAACTACCTCTGGTTAACCTCCCTGCCTTTCTATGCATCCTTTCTCTCTCTCTCTCTCTAATGGTGCACCAGTTATCTGCCCTGCGCATTGCATGGCCTGCCAAGCTCTATTTCTTTATCTTAATGTCAACTTGAATATTGGCTATCCCCGTTTGCTCTCTGACCCACACCGCTCTCTTCCTGTCTGTTAACGTATCGTACCACACAGTAAATAATTTTTCTTAAAGGCGCTCTTGAGTGAATTGGGAAGCGCGCCAATATATACCCCTAATATGCGCAAGTTACTGTTACAGATTAATAGCATTTTACACACACGAACCTGCACTTCACAAAAAAAAAGTAAGAGGCATAAAAGAAAATCGGCACCACAGTATGTGAACTGACTTTTGATACGCTGGATTCGAAACCTACGGGAGTCAGGAACTGAAACCAGCGCGTTCGCAGGAGTTCCTTAAGATGCATTATTTTTACATATTTATTATAAGAATATAGATTTACACGCATCCTTCAAGACTCGCGCTGACTTTACGTTCATACCGGTTATTACGCGCAAAATGACACTTCTCATGTGTTTCTTTGCCTGTCCTGCACATGACGGACATTCTTCATCAAAGTCCTCGAGTCCTCTATGCGCAGATTTCTTCGACCCGCGTGCGCAGGCATGCTGCTCATCGTACGAACGCAATTTCCTTAGCGAACCCAGGGCGCACTTTTCGCTGAAAGATGGATTCGTTCCTCGAGTACCTATAGAATCGACGCCAGGGACGCGGCGCACGCACCTCGGCGGGGGCGAGATAAATCGTCCGTTCTTCCCTTAATGACGTGGCCGAAGACGAGGACAGTGGCCCGAAATAAATTGCGCACGAGGCTCCGGTGCACCTGGCGGGAGGAAATCGCTCTCGTCCTTCACGGCGCTGAAAGAGGAGCCCATCCACCGAGCCATACGAGACCCACACGCCAGCTTGTATCGCTCGGCCATCGAGCTGCCGGGCGGTCACCATTTGCGGAAACGAACCACTTTCACCTCCCTCTTGTCTGCGCACTGCATTTATCCATTTCTTCCTATTCCATTTGCGTCTCACTTCAACGTCTCTCCCCTTTCTTCTCCCTCTAAACGCTGATATCAGTCGTTTCGTGAACCGCGATGGCTCAAAACGCAAGAACCGGCCGGCGCATCGGCAACTCGCGTCATAACGGAGCGACGGCCACTGCCCTTTCTTAACAATTGTGTGGTTGTAACCCCCTGTACGAAATGCGCCGTCGAATACGGAAGCCATCGCTTTGGTCAGGAGCGGCGGTTGCGTTGGGCTGGAGTACCGTGGAAAGGAAGAAAGCGCCGCTCGGCCAGAGGAGAAGGCCCCCGCCGGGAGTTCGGCCGAAGAAACGACGAAGACAACGACCACGGATATATATATATATATATATATATATATATATATATATATATATATCCGCATTTCCCCCATAGTTCACGATAGAAAGGTGCGTGCGTACACGTCCGACGTCAAATAGCTTCCCCCGGGTTAACGAAAAGGCACTTGAAATGTTAATTCGCTGTCCATCGGCGGCGCGCAAGCGCGGGTAATGACGATTGATGGGGGTAATATTGGAGGCGCTCGAAAGACGGGAGCACGACCTCCGGCGTGCGTGTCTGTCGCGTGAGTCCCGGACAGTCATATATTAAAATCAGAAACTTGGCTCGCCCGGGACCGTCAGACGAAATACTTTTTTTTTCATATTTTTTTTTTCAGCCACCCGCATACCTGACTGCTGAATTGCCGCATGAACAAATTAATTATTCATCAATCTAACCGCTTTACACTGCCGTCCTAAAACTTACACGAGATTTATTTTCCACGAAAACCTTCCATAAATTCCTCAGCAATTAATCTTACTGTGATGTCAAATCTTATTTGAATTGCGCGAAAATATTTCCTCGATGTCCTCTTGTATTTGTTTTCTTTCCCAAGGATGCCACCAACTGTGCATAATATGCTAAAATGCAAACATTAAAGCGTGGACAATAATGCAGCGCCCTCGGGGAGATGGGTAAATGTTCGCTGCTGGTCCTCGACCATCCACAGCAACACAGAGCGTTGAGAATGCACTGAGGCGTGTACCTAACAACCACGGCTAAAGCGACCACAGTCAGATATACACTAGGCTCGAAAATGTTGTAAGACGCACATTTTTCACATTTCATAGGTGGCCGGTGCTATTTACGTTAAATAATAAAGAGGACAGTCACGTGAGCTTGGTTTTTTTGCAAGTTTTTGTTAGATCTGACGACCGCATCGATGTTGTTAAAGTTTACAAATGAAATACGAATTGGAGCTCCAAAGCCGTACGTCATGTTACACATGCTGTAATATGACACTTGGCACCACTGTAACCTATGGTTTGGTCCTGCAAATTTCGCTCTGGTTGATATAAACTTTAGATCAGACGAAATGTGTTCAGAACATCCAATCCTAGGCGTATATTATTTATTTTAAGGAGCACCAGGGGTACCTATAAAATGTGCATATCTGCGCCTTGATATATATATATATATATATATATATATATATATATATATATAAGTTACAACTTTAAAGTTATAGTGTATGTTGACAAGACCAAGGGACCGCGGTGGCAAGGTCGTAGATGGAGATCGAGTGCTCAAGTGTTAGTGCTCGGCAACTTCGCCAACGGCAATCTAGAAGCGTCGGCGCGTGAAAACAGCATGTCTACCATGGAAGCCGTAAGCAACTTCTCAAAGCTATAGCATTTTGCTGAGAATAGCAGTTACAAGCTGCAGGAAATGGGCCGATCGCCCGTGTTCCCTCGTAGAACTTCGGTGACCGTAAGTGGCCGTATCGATTGCTGCATTACTTGAAGTCGGGCAATAACAACGCGTTGCAGGGAAACGGATAGCGTCGTATACGGCGTGCACGCGAGATCATAAATATCTGGGTTAACGGTGGTAGTCGCAACAAATTACCCAGGTCAAATGACACCAATCGGGACGTTGAAAAAAATAACAAGAGAACTAAAAAAATCGAATCGCACGGAAACGTTGAAGCAAACCCGCGAATACACGCAAAATTGCCGCGCGACTGGCCGCTCGAGGCATTTTGCGTTTATTCGCGGGCTTCTTTCACGCTCGGAAAAACACTTTTATGTAGCACGTATTGAGCAACAGAAATCTGTATCGGCAGTTTCTCGTGCTGCTCTACAATTTTCTCATTGACGCTTTTGAGCTAATTAAAATATTTGAGAAGCTTATTAATCAATTAAGACTAATTATGTAATTCGGCGGAATGTAAAAAAATAATCTTAGTACCTCCAAGCGACGGCAAACAACATACCTTGGTTCTGTCCAGCTACGTGGCATTTGCATATTTTTGAAACCTTGGTGCATGATAGTTGCGACACCCCGTATATAGCAGTGAACTAGAAGGGCACACCGACGATACGGCGTAAGTGCAAAGTTAAAAAAAAAAAGAATGTGCCGATCCCACGCACTGTTATGCGAAACATTTTGCAGGTACCTGACTACCCAGCGTTGACTATCGAGCAAATCGTGACCAGGTGAACCAACCTGTGTTTGCGTAAACTAAGTAGTTGTGTGTGTGTGGGTCGCAAGGGTACGTGTGTGTGCCGACAGTAGTACTACGACGACCACGTGGAAGACGATCGTATGGCAGCAAAGGCATTTCTACGCCGGCCGTTCGACGCAAGCTTACGACACGACGACAGTTGGATTCCACATGGGTTATAGTGGACGAGCGGAAGCGAGAGAAACACGGACTCATCAGCAGCTATACGTGTTATAAAATCGTACGCATACCTTTGGCTTTGGCATGTGGTGTATGTGAAAACGACGATGTCATTTGTACTCCGGCGAAGAAATGTTAAAACGTCATTAACTAGGGCGATATTGAAGTTAGTACAGCGTCGCAGTCCCTACGTAGCGTAAACTGCTACGAGGAAAGTGATGGGGAAAGTGGGCCGGTCCCGGAGATTGTGCAGTCAGACACGGCGCCATAAAGCACGAGCTCTCACAGAAAAATAAGACGAGGAACTAGTGGCACGTGGCGCACGCGCCGAGTGTTTCAAAGAGCCGGCTGCCTTTGGAACGAGAGAAGTACGCGTGCGACAATGAGTCAACTTGCGTATAAGGCAATAAAAAAAGAAAAAAGGAAAAAGACGATCGTTGTCGAGTGATATTAGAGCACCAGGCTGCTGTGCTTCACAATAGAGGCTCGATTCTACCATCCGTCACATATTATTTTCTTTTTAATAAAGCGAAGCGAGACAGGAAACTGCCTACCTACCGCAATGTCCCAAGAATGAGGCAAAGAATGCTTCGCATTAAAAAAAGAAAAACGGCCCAGCAAAGCAGAATTTCGATGCTCTCGTCAACATCAGGAGTTGTTAACCAAAGTCACCATAGCAACATGGTAATTCTAGCGATAAGTGATGGCAATGAGCCATAAAAAAATACCGTTTCAAAGGCCAAGGGGCCAAACAGCTACAGCTATTAACGGGCAGCATTGAGGTTATATGCATTGGTGTCCCTCAACAGTGCTCCTCTTTTCTCTCTCTCTCTCTCTCTCTCTCTCTGTCTGGCTCCGCTCATTACCGCGCCTTTTTGGCTCCTTTACGCGTTTGCAGACGCAGTGTCCTTTTTTCGATCTTTCTTAGCCGCGAGCGCAAAATTTATGCGCTGTCATGAGGCAAATAGAAGAAATGAGTCAATATGTTAGGACGACGCAGACGCAATGCTGCTAAAGGACGCGAGCGTAGCTGTCGCGCAATCTGGCGCGCCACGAAGGTACAGTTTTCCGTCGCCTAACCACACTTTCATTCTTCTTTAGCAGACTAAGCGTCCTGTACCCAGTGTACTTAGACGTCAAGGCAGCGCTAAATTGGAGTATGAATTGCAGCTGGCCAGCGCAGCCAGTTTATCGCTTTTAATGGGTTCGCATAGCATGGGTGCACGGAGAAAAAATGCGGACCAAACGTTTCCCAATATTACTGATGCCGCATTCAAATGGCGAAGAATTCCAAGTAAATACAATAAAAAAATTAAGATGAATCGCAAGACAAGGTTAGATTTTTTTGTTGGTGCGCCTTCGAATTCTACAAGCTTTGATGACTTATAGGAGGAGGAGTAATGCCACAAGGTTTTGAAATTGTATGGAAGTGTGGCAAACATTAAATTGCGTGTTCTAAGCAGCGTCCAGAGCGACAGCACAATTCTTAGCCATTTATTCATGCAGCATTTGACTGCTTCGAGAGATAAGAAAAGTCGCATTTACGCCCGAAGGGAGAAGCATCGACAGCGATATCAAAGCATTATATGGTTACATGCAGTAGGCTAATAAATTTATGAGCAATAAAAATTGCCGTAAGCATTCGCTTATTAACTAAACACGCGTGGTGTCACGCGATCAAGTACGCCCATATGAACAGAGTTCGCTGAAAGACCGTCACAACCATGGCGTTATGAGGAGCGCCGGCAGTGGAGAGTGCGCCGTATGCTTGTCCCAAAACGAAAGTATTACCGCCTCATTCACCATTTACCACCATTCCGAAACTTAGCACATCATGTGACCTCCAACACTTGACGTGCGGGAAGACTGCGCTCATTAAGTTCCCTTAGCGCGCATCAAGGGACCAGCCTTCTCCATAGGTCGTCGCATGGGCCCGCGCATGATCGCCCTGGCACACCGAAGCAGATCACGTGATTTCAAACAGTCGACGCGCGGGCAGCGCATGCGCTCGGCTGCGCGGGTCCAGCGGCCCGCGCAATCGCTTTCGCACCTGGAACACGGAAGTGGTGGTGGCCCCGGCAGCTCCAACCTTTGTTTTCATCCATGTCCGGCGTTATAATATAGCCTTGCAACTTGTAGTAGTCTCACACGCGTCTCGCATCCAGTCAAAGAACAAGCATGGAATTCACCGTCTTCGCGCTAGGCACATTTCAGTTTTATTGCGATAGCAATTATATGGACAATTCAACCGGATTTCTGCCGTCGGCGTCGCCGTCGTCGTCGCCGTGAGGTTCCGTATAGATTCCAAGGGCGATAAAATCGAAAGCGCGCGGGGGACGCGCGCTATCACGGAGGGCGAACCCCCCGCGCGCTATCACGGAGAGCGAACGCTCGGCGGAAAGCATACGTGACCGTCGCGCAAAAGACCGTGGGGGTATGGGAGGGAGGGAGAGAGGCGGGGCAGCGCTGTGCTCCGGCCCCAAAGGCGCATCTTGCCACTCAATCTCCCACGCGAAAGCAAAAAAGCGGGAAGAGGGGGGGGGGGGGGGGGCAGCTTCTCCTCTGCCAACAACTTCTCCTTTGCGCTTTTCCTGGGGATGCCGGTCGTCCGCACCGTCTCTTATCTCCACACGGCTCTGACCTTTCTATGCGCTGTGCATTCGCCGCTCAGTTTCCGTTGAAGCGATAGACCGCGCGAACCTCCGCTTGCTGCCAGCGTTTTGACAGTCGTTGGCGGCGGTCATTCAGTGTGATCTATTCATGTTTGCTTGTGCGCGCTGACATCACGATTGTTAATTCAGTTAGTAAGCCAGTGTGTCCAAGTTTATGCAGCCGATAAAACTACTATCCCTACCGCGAATAGCTCTCTACTAATTTGCTATCGCAATCGATGCTTCGCCTTTCGGGCGAAACTGCGACATTTTTTTTTACTAGACGAAACTGGCTGCAGTGATATGTCATCCTGGTACATGCATTCAAACATCCTCCAGCGCTTCATTAAAATGTAATGCGACAATACACTACTGCCAAGCTGCAATACCAAGTCACTGCAGTTATTGTACTAGCGCTTATTGGTTTGTCAGCTGCCATGATTCGAAATACTGCTAGTAACACTTGGTTACACCCAACGCTGTCGTAGCACTAACTTGAATGCTTGGGACCGTATAATTCACACGGTCGCGAGCACTCAAGTGCACCGGGACCATGAATCGTAATGCAGCGGCTTATAATTCATTACTTGTCACAAAAGGATGCGGCTTCGCATGTTCCATGATCTTTCAGCACTCTTTTACACAGCGGTCAGACACGACCACGGACATGAGAAGCCAGCTCTTTTCGTAACCTGACACCACAAATAGGTTGAACAAGTGAGTTGTCTGTATACTATAATCACCGAAGAGTGTATAATATGATAATCGATAAAGAACACGAACAACAATCTGCACGAGATTTTACAGCCACGCTACACTGTCGACACTATCGACACAGCAGTGATCACAGCACGAACGCAGCAAGCGGATTGCTGGGATCACTGCTGTAAGCATAACACACAGCTAATTTTATGACACATACGTGGGCCTGCGCGAGTTGTGTGAAACGCACGCCCCGCTGTCACCCTTCACTGGCCAGAGGGCGCTGCGACTGTCTATAGAGTCCTAGCGCCGCCGCAGCAAAGGCGGACATCACGGCACCCTACTCAGTTCCCTACCGTAGCTGCCGACGCCAGACACTCGGACATCGACGAAAATTTTGCACAAAAGAGACGTGTGTAGTTTGCCTGAGCTCGGTACGTTCATTTTCGTTTGCCCAGCCAGTGATCGCCGTCGAACGCAGCATGCAGTGCTCGCGCTACCGCGTTCGACCGCCGTCCGCGTGTCCAGCTTCATCCAGGGCCCGTGAAATTTCGTGCCTTTGGCAGAATCTGGGCACTGCTGGCTCGAGCCACGTAACAGTAAGTTGACTAATGCGTTTTAATGCCAAAGCATCATCTGGGCTATAAAAGACACAGCGATAGAAAGTGTCTCGCATGACGTCTCGTCAGAAAGCTGTCTCCCCTACCCGAGAGGCTGCGCGCGCGCTGTGGCGCGGTTGTCTACAGGCGGTCAGGATAGAAGCCTCCCGCGCACGGACCTTATTGTCATCGTGGAGCGGTCTGCAAAAATGCGACGGCGCCGCTCGCCAGTGGTGCACAAAGTAATCTGACCTTGAAGAAGATGCTGGAGCTCCTGGAATCGGACGCGATGCCTCGTGCCTCCGGACGTGGACGCAAACGCTCCCTCAGGCTCCTCGATGATCCTATCGACAGCGAGCGAAATACCACCCGGCCGACCATCCATTTCAACGGTACTCCCCTAGGCGGCCTCGCACTCGTGCTTTTCGTCGTCGTGGAGGCGCGCACGTAGCGCGACCATGCATTCCGTCTCCGGCGTGTATCGTGCCTTTTTTTTTTTCGCCCTCTTGGTTCGTCAGCGAGTGTGTCTTGTTTTGTCTTAACTTTGTGAAAATAGACTCAAATGCCCCTCGTGTCCTTGTCGTCCTGGCTGAACGCTGCGCAAGAAAACGGGAAAGAGGAAGGAAAAGAATAGATACACAACCAATACAGTAAGAACATGCGCTGCACTCAGTTGCCTTTTACCACCTTGGTGACAGCGGGATTCTCTTATGGTTCTTTCGGCTTACCAAGTGGCACTACCGCAACTAAGATGAAATTCGCAAAAGTATGCATACCTGAGCTTCTAGTTACAAAGGGCACCTCTAGGGCTCCCCTTCGTGACACTTGGAGTGAGTGAGTGAGTGAGTGAGTGAGTGAGTGAGTGAGTGAGTGAGTGAGTGAGTGAGTGAGTGAGTGAGTGAGTGAGTGAGTGAGTGAGTGAGTGAGTGAGTGAGTGAGTGAGTGAGTGAGTGAGTGAGTGAGTGAGTGAGTGAGTGAGTGAGTGAGTGAGCTCGCACATTTGACTCATTTACGAGTCAGACATTGTGCACCTCACACTAAGTAACACTTCTTCCATTAGCCCAAAGCTATAGTTTATGAAGCCCACAATCCTAAAATCCCACTGGATCGTACTTGTGCGGTTTGAATCATAAGATTAACCATCATTCACGCGAAATTTACAGCTAGCAATTGTGGACCAAGCTGCGAGATTATGGCAGCTGAAGTGTTTTGAGTGAGCTATTGAACACACAGAAGAAAATGCTCAGTGATATTTCGCAGATGGCCGTTACTACAGGTTACTACAACGTTAACTATTCCATATTTAAAACTCCATAGCCCTCTTACAAGCGAAACGTGCAGTTTAATTTTCGTACAAGAGAGAGAAAGAACGTTTCCTTTGCGTTTACGCCTTACTCACAGCCTTACTCACAAACATCGACTACTTATGTAACACACGAGTTACAAGAACGTTGATATTGAGGTTTAAGAAGAAAGCGCTAAAAGTTTTATTGCACTACCCAGGAGCGGGAGTTTCTCACCATACAAAACAAAACAAGGCAACCACGCGAGCATGTGTCTATACATGTGGTCGCAGAAGGTAATCCGCTTAGCAACTTACGCAACGCAACAATTTGTGTTATTTTTAATGCACTGAGACTTGCGCAGGTAAAAACACGAAAATTTAACGGTGTCTCGTTTCAGGATGACTTATCTTGGAATGCCGACGTCAAAAAGCTAACAAATTCACTGAACATAGCGGTTGGTTGCACACATAATATATACGAACTTGTTCCACCTTGGTTAAAACGTTCTTGGTTAACCTCCCTACTTTTCTCTTCTTGTTTCTCTCTCTCTTGGTTAAAACACGATTTGTATAGCTCCATTTCTTTTTATTCCAAGCTCACATATTCTATGCATATTAGTATGGAGTACCACAACAAAAATGAGTTACCAAGAATTAGTCGTGCTGTAGAAAAGTATGGTCAGGCTTTACGAAGTTTATCACAGTAAACCTGAAACCCTTCCGACACATGGTCTGCTTATAAAACATTTATGTCTACCAGCAGATCAAGCTTATTATTGCAAGCTGTTGTTGCACGTAAAACATAATAGGTTTTACACTTCATATATAACTGACCCTCATTCACAATACTGCTTATGTAAAACATATAGAAGAATGCGTTTCACGTGTATATGTTCTGGTAAAACGCACTCTTCTGCACCTGCGTGAAGGGCACTCTTCTGTACGGCCCTAAGATATATTACGGCCATCAGGACATGGATCGTCGTATTCTTGATATGTTAAATATAACATTAGAAGAAAGTATTTCGAGGTCTATTGCTTTAAAAAATATATTTTTAACGTATTAGAGTACGCCTGCGCGGCTTGGGACCCCTGAAATCTTATAGACAAACTTGAACGCATTAAAAACCGTGCTGCCAGCTTTGTTTCTGGATATTACAACTTCCACATCAGTATTACATGATTTCCACACCAGTATTACATGTGAGACGCTGGTCTCACAAGAATAAACAAGAACTTGGACATTTTCCTGCCCCATTTCGTTTCTTTGCGATATGATAACGATTTTAAATTTCTTGAAACACGCTGCCGCACTGATGTTTTCCTCAAATCATTTCCCCCGCTTACTTCAACGCACTGGAATAAGCTTCCTAAGAGTACTGTCCAATGTAAAACGTGCTCTGAGTTTCAGTTCTTTTTTATCGTCTAACCTGTCGTAAGCGCATATCATTACGCTTCGTGCGATGAACCACCTTTCCCTTTTCTATGACGTGAATGCGCATGTCAGCCTGCTGCTACGTTTTTTTCCTCTCTCTCTCTCTCTCTTTTATGTTGCGCTTGTACCTTGCTGTCTACTTTTTGAATCACCTCAATAGAGTGTTTTAGCTGAGCGCTTGCTGTCCGCTCCGCTCAGACCGGCATATGCTAGCAAATGCCACACAACCGCTTAGCGGGAACGCTATTGCGCTTGCGCACGACGCTTATACTGGCAGAGGAACGAAGACCGCATCCCTCGCTCCGCTACAAAGCCGACAGCGTGTCTACTTGGCCTCTTCGTCGTTTTGCAGCCGAGTTGAAAGCGCGTCGCTCGCGTCTCGGCAAGACGCGCTTATCAAATGCGAAATCTACGCAGTTCCCTGCAGTATCTCGGAGCGTGAAATCTGAGCGGAACGGAGCGTAAGCGGCGCTCTGCTAAAACTGTCTATTTTTTTAGTTAAGCTAGTTTTTCTTTTCGCTACAAATGTCCCCCCTTGCAATACCATCCTGGGAATGCATGCGGGTGATGCATACAGGGGCTGGAGGTAAACAAATAATGCCCTTGTGGCGATGCCGGTACGTGTATGCATAAAAATAAATAAAATATTTATTGACGTTATTCTTACAGAAGAATGTTCCCTACATGATAACCACCTCTCAACTTTTCTTGACTAACATTTAGGTAAATTATGAGCATCCAAGTGCACAAAAATGTACGTAAAACCTACTTGAAATTACCTGTTTTTACGTGTACATCCTGCGCCACGACCAATGTTTCGCACATTTTGTACTGCATAAAGCATTAGTGTACTGTGTTGCGTGCATTGTATGTACTGTATAAAGTATTAGTGTATTGGTATGTACATTAAGGCACATTGTGTCCTATGCTCAAAAATATGCAATTTAGGCTGCATTGTACAGGGAGCAAGTGCCTATGTCAGACTTTTATGGCCTTTAGCTCATGCCCCTCTTCCTGTGATAAAGGAAACGCCAGTAAGCTTCAATAATACCTTCATATAGTCTAAGCTGTCGCAGCTGCAACGTTCGGCCCATTTACTAAGCATAGCGTGTTCTAGAAAACAACGTTTTAACAAATAAAAGGGACCTAAAATTGTAATTAAAAGTATTTTTTTTTGTTTAGGTACGCATAACTTTGATATTTCGAGCAGAGTAGAGTGTATGTTTCATTCAGCAAATTCATGCTTAGTTCCCCAAGAAGTGTCACTTGCGACCACGGTTAGCATTTGTACGTTACAAGTACGTTTTAGAGAATTTTGTCTTTCAGCATTAAAAAAAAATAAAATAAAACGGACAATTTATTTTTTTTTTCATTTTCGAGGCTGAGTCATCATCTCGTAAAGGAAAGACACCGATGGAAGCTCCTTAAAAGCTTTCAGCTAGTGTTTAAAATGCATACGGCATTGTCGCCCTCACTATAGAGCGTATTCAGAAAGAGGGTGCATCATATATACCGGAAAGAAGGTTCGGAACGACTGGTTGTGAATGCAAAAGTCGCGAGGGTAAGCCCCGAGGGTCTACTGCACTCCCTGGTCGCCCGGAAATCGATATGACTGGTTGATTCATGATGAGCTCAACGTCCCAAAGCAACAGTGGGGCTATTGAAAGACCCCATATAGTGGAGGGCTCTAGTTTAATTTTGACCCCTTGGGAGTTCTTTACCGTACTACACCTAAATCTAAGTGCACGAGCATTTTTTTTTTCGCCTCCATCGGAATGCACTCGCCGTCGGCCGGGTATCCATCCAACCCATGGCCCCGTGCTCGGCAACAGAAAACCGAAATGAGCACACTGACAATTAAGGCTGCCTAATCACGGCGCTGCGGAATGTTCTTGACGATTTCGTCACGATACGCGGCACGCTTGAGAGCACGGAAATCGCGGCACGAAAGCGGGAATGTCCCGTGCTTTCTTTTTTGTTTCATATTTCGCGGGCTTTCCTAGTACGTAACGAAATGATTACGCAACAAATTAGAAGTTAGAAGATGCTAAATTAGATGTTTTGTAGAACGTTCTACAACTTTCTCCTTGGAAGTTATGCCCTAAAGTTGATACTTGCGAAGCTGGTTATTTATTCTTGACTAATTACGTAATTAAGGGGGATGTAAAAAAATAGTGTGACTTGCTCCTTACAATAGCCAACAATATGCATTTAGTCGGGTGCTCCTGGAGTGTTTTGGCATATGTTGAAACCTTGACTAAAGTTAGTAGTACACCCTGCATACGCTTTCTTATAGGAGCTCCAAACGTGTCGTCGAAACACGTTTGAAGTTACGCGCTGTCAAACCTCCCAAAACAGCAGTGTCCGTCAATGCAACAATTCTTCCTTCTCGAGGTCTACGATTCATCTAAAACCAGCAATTTTTTTTTCTTTTCCTTTGTATGAGCGCAAGTAAATGTGGTTCGATCTGTACTAGGCGTCAAGTAACGACTCGTAAAAAATAAAGGAAATCAGAAAAAAAAAAAAAAACGCCGACCAGTCGCCTTTCATTAGATGTTGTCTGAAATTAGCAGCCTTCGGGCAGCCCGAGCGTGCGAAGAAAATCGAGCCCCAGCGGCAGCGATCCCTGCCCTATCTATGTCCGCCTTCCCAGTGGCCGACGAGCCGTCTTAAGCCCGACAGATGGGCGTGAGGGAAAGAAAATAACCGTTCCAATGCACGAGCTTCCGGCAGTGCTCCCGACAGATGGAGGTGGCAGCACCAGCTGCGGCAACGGGCGAGGCCTGTCTTCCGCCTCACCGACTACGACAGCGCACTCGGAACCGGCAGCCCTTTGGACCCGCGCACCGAACGAGCTTGCGCGTAAATGCAGCGTCAATTTCGCTCATGACTATACATGAAAGTTTGCCAACACTCTACTTCGCAAGTTGCGGGTTGAGCAGAATTCCTGTACTTTTTTTTTCTTTTTTTTTCTTTTCTTTTTTTTTTTTGCGTTTGCCCAGCGGACATATCCCGCGGTTGAGGCATATAACCATGGAGGAAGGAAAATATAAGAGGGAGCATACCGCAACAAGATTTTCGCCGACAGTGGTGGCCCAACACGTGATAAAAACGTCACAGCATGGAGGATACGTCAGAGCGCGCGGTAGATTTTCGTACTCCGAGTTGATTTTTTTTTTTTTCAGTGCCCATTCGAAACCATTTGAAACTCTCGAAATAAACAAAAACAAAACCAAGGAAAAAAAAAGAACAATCTTTTTCCTTCCTGCATGTGAGCAGCTGCCGGCCGAGCGCGTACCGAATAAAAACTACCGGTAACCAAACGTCTCGGCAAATCGCGATTCTCCGTGATCTCGACGCAAGAGGTCACGTGTTGGGCCACCACTGCTGGCTACACGAAGCGTTCGCTTGCCAAGGCTGGCTGCGTGACGTAATGCTCCCTCCTATATTTTCTTCCTCCATGCATACAAAGGGCTTCGGGAACGAGCCGAACGTACACCTATTTTGTCGACACTATAGATATGCTTTCTATACATGAGAGTGCCTACGCGCGGGACAACTGTATCTAGCCCATCAAGGCCTTCTATAATCAAGCTGTTTATTCGTGAACTCATATTTTCTGCATGCTCATCATGGTCTACAGGTTCGGAAGAATTCGCGGGCACTAAATTTCGCGCAATGGAAGAAGGACCGGCTGTGTATTATGGCAGTATAGTACGAGTTATTTGTGCAACTCATCGCCAATATGCCGCAACCCCTTGACTATATAGTTAGCGGAGTAATTAGCGAGAACCGCGCTAATTAGGAGCCTCAAGGATATATTAGGTCGTTTACAGTGTTTCTCGAAATAGCTACGGCACGGCTCAATTGCAGAACCATACCCGAATCTGTAGAGATTGGTTTTTGTCACTTGTGAAGACCCGTAGTCTAAATATCTTTCGTCCAATTATCCGAGGCTGTCAGGACAAATGTGCATCGTCACCGTAAAGCAGAAATGAGCACGTGTGAATTTGTATTATAAATCGCTCCTTCCTTTTTCTTCACGTGCATATACATCTACCCACAGTACGCCCGGCCTGTGGCTCGTTAGTTATATAGCACGCGCCCTTGGATAATGTGAACTACGCGCTGCATGTTCCTCGCTGGCGTATGTACTACCACAAGCTGGCAGTTCGTGCGTCGAGGCGAAGGAATCGTGCATTTCAGGTCCTGCGAGCGGCACGGAGTCCAGTAGGGAATCAGTGCCGTAGGGACTTCCATACAAGCGGGCGGCTATACATGGAATAATAAAAGATAATATCGCAGTTGGTATTCATCTATCCAAAAAGTTCCTCCTATTCTTTGCGTTTTGGGACTGCGCTGGTACCGCGCGTGGTGGAAACGAACAAGAAGCGCCGTGAATTATAAATCGCACGGCGGCTTCCCGATTCGCGTGGGCAGCTATATATACGCGAACGGGCTCGGCCCGATGATGGCTCGATCAACGGCGCCCGAGAACGCGCACACGCTCGGCGCAGCTGCTGCCAGAGGAGAGCGCATTCTGCGGAACCGCGCAAACATCGGACGCGCTCGGCAAAACAAAAGGCCACGCAACAGCAGCAGACGATCGGGGGCGATAAAGGAAACTGCTACGGCGTGATTACTACTCACTCGCTTGGGGCTCTCCGCTGTAGGAAGTGTGGCAGGCAAGCCGAGAATATAACTGGCCAAGGAGGGGAAATTTACGACCACTCGCAGACACCGTCGTCGTGTGGCGGCCAAAAACAAAGCAAGCAAGAACGAAGCAAAGCAAAAAGGAGAAACTGCACGGCACGCTTCCGGCGCCGAGACCGCGGTGCTGCGTGGGGCGCGCGCGGAGTCCGCAGCGGCCGCTGGAGGCGATCGTGAGAGCGCGTGCTCGAGCGGGGTTTCGCCGCCGAGGACGCAATACGCAGGGACGACGCGAGTTTCCGCGGTGGGCGGCATAAAAAAAAAAAAAAGATAGAAATAACAAAAAAGAGAGAGAATCGGCATGCGTCGGTCGGCCGCGGAGATGTCGCGAACAATAACATAAAAAATAACACCCGCGCGCGTGCAGCGTGAGTGGCGCGCGAGAAGAGCAAACGGAAAACAGACGGGGACAGATTCAGCGAAACGCAGCTGTGTTGCAACAATGAAAAGAGAAGGGCATAGCGTGGTGGTGGTGGTGGAGAGGGACACAACGTGGTCAGGGCAGAAGGAGAAGCGAGGCGAGAGGCGCAGCTGCACTCCGACAAGAGCTCACAGGTGCACCAGCCAAGCACGCCGTCTGCTTCGAACGGCTCCGTTTTTTTTTTTTTTTTTTCCCTCATCATGCTGGGCGAACTGCTGCCGGCTGCTTCCCCGGCACTTCGCTGCGCACGAGTTCGCGGACTGCGGCGGCCAGTCGACTCCCACCCTTCTGGTTTTTTCAGTTATATCGTAGTACCTAGAGTCCTTGGGAGCCTTCATATAAGCATTCTATGAAGGCTCCTTGCGTTCAATTCTTTCGCGACGCTTCCTACAAAGCTCTGCAAGTTGGGAAACTAAAGGAACCGCGATCTCACTTCGAAAGCCGGTATGACTATGCTGTAGCGCAGGGTGTGGCATATAGGGATAGTACACATTAGATCAGTGAATTCACATATACGACGGGTGCCGCAAAAAAAGAAAAAAAGAAAAAAAAAGAATAGTGAGTTTCCCAGTGGCGTATGCATGCACAGTTGATATACGGGCAGCCTCAACTTGTTTACATCATGCAACAGCAGAGCATGCAGCTGGCAGTTTTAGGCCTCACAATCACGTCGCGAGGAAAAAAGTGCTTTTCGCTGCATTCGCGAGCTAGAACCCTTTCATCGGGCTGAGCGCAAGCTCGGCGCAAAATAATAATAATACTATTAATAAATTAAATAAAAGTTCAATGGCATTGCGAAGGACGGTGGTTTGGGTGGAGTTAATGAATATAGTATAGCGCAGCAATATACCGTTTTTTGCTCGGCCATTAAACCGCCCCGCAAGGCACAGCTGCTCAAGTTTCGCATTGGGCGCGTTAAATTTGGCAGATCACCTACACCGGCAAAAAGGAGCGCCCACTATTTCATGCCCGGCTTAATACACGTTATTCCCTTCTCCGCGGCTTGCTTTTTGAAATCCTTGTTTACAAATGCCTGGCTGTAACGGCACTGTTGGCGTCAATCAAGACGTCGATGTCTCCATTCCGACTGACGACTTACCGATATTAATAAAGCCAAGGACAGAAGGCACTCTCATCACGCATCGCATCAGACTTGGAAACACGCTGCGGGAAGCTCGTGTTTGACGCAGACAGCCTTTCCGCTCACGTTCGACCATACATACCGACGTCCTATATACACTGTCACAAGTGCTTCAAGATTGGCCATTAAAAGCGTCTGTGCAAACAATGTCGTGTGCCGGTGGTGCGCAGAATCCCATTCAAAAGACGCCTGCAGCGCGACTGTCCTAAAGTGCCCTGATTGTCGCTGTTTTCCCAAAGACTCATCGAAGGACCGCCCGTAGGCCCGGAAGGAATTCGCGGTTCTAAAACGTATGGTGTGAGACATCATTCAACGCACAGGGAGGCTGCCGTTACACTTAGGCGGCGACGGTATCGCCACCCAAGAGCGCAACGAAAAGCCGCACCAAGCGACACGCCGTCTTCCGCCAAAGCGGCTGCTGCATCAATGCGGAGCACCACCAAGAAAGATACAGTGAAAACTAAGAAATTGAAAAGACTCGATCATCCTGAAAAGTGGGCCCGCACTTCCAAAAGCACAACCTGCAACGGGGTCACCTAGAGTGCCACCGCCCTCGACACCCTCACCAACCGCTGATGCCACGACGTCTGATGATCGCCAGGCCATAAATCATAATGTCGCTGATGAATGCTGTGCGAGTTGTATACTCAAGCAACACGTAAGCCCCGTCGGAGCAGGGCGCGCAGCAGGTGCTGGACACCCTGAATTCACTGCTTGTGGCTCTAGGGTAAAGCAATGGCCCGCCAGATAACATCGTTTCGAGAGGAGCTCCACAATGCATCTGTCCTTCAATGGAAAGCCAGAGGATTTAAGTCACGCATGTCCGACTTTCAACAGTTTGTATTCGCGAATCAGTTTCCCATTATTGTCACTTTTGAGCCAAACTGTCATCTCCCATCAGACTGTCCGGGTATGAGTGCTTTATGTCCTGCACCCACGGACAATGCAGCAAGCTTATTGTTTTCATACGCCGTGACTTGACATATGTTCATCACCCAGTGTCAGCTGACAATAATACCCAATAGGTCTGTTTAATTGTAAAGAAGAGCAAGGTTGCTTTCCCAACTCTGGGAGCCTATTTATCACCATCAAGTCGACTAAACTGCGAGCGCTTACGGGGAATTTTGACAACTCCACAGCCGTAGGTGATCACTGGACACTTCAATCTCCACCATTATCTCTGGGGAAGCACCAAGATCAACTCGAGGGGCGGAAGACTGGTGTCCTTTGCCGCTGAACGAGAAATGTGTTTGTTAAATGATGGACGCCCCACATATCTGCGAGGAACAGCGTACAGTAGCTTCCTAGACGTAACCTTTGCCTCACGCTCCTTTCACAGATAGGTTAAATGCTTCACCAACTAATCTGAGGATTGAGGGGCTGACTAACTCCAAGTTCTCCGGAGCCGTCCAGTGCGTCGACTGGCCGAAATTAAAATCAGTCCTGGAAGACTGTTGTCAAGCCGAATTACCATACAGCCTATAGAGAACGCAATCAAAGGTGACCCTACATGTTGCCACACATTCGCTTTTGAAGAGCGAATGTGTGGTAACGCACGCAACGACGTCAAGATCAAGCTAGAAAAACTTTGTGCTATTCGCCCTCGTGCGGAACGACGATATAGACGCCGAAAATCCATTCATTATTTGAGATTGACCAGACGCACACAAACGAAAATACAGCGTCGTATGAATACGCTGGCTTCACAACGATGCGTATATTTCTGCGAGTCTCTGCATTTCCGAAAGCCTTTGTCTCTTATATGGAGAACTCTTCGTGGTCTTCGTACAACCCCTGGATACTGCCATCCATTAAATTCCCTTGCTCTTTATCTACAATGCAGATATAAGGACGTTGTAGGACCCTTCTGTTGGCGGTTTGCCGGTAAAGTGAGTTTCCCTGGAACGCGGGCGCCCGACCACTCACCGTTCTCACGCGATCCCCGTATGGAGGGCCCTTTTTCTCTGGACGAACTATAGAAGCTGCGCTTGCTCTATGCAGGCGTTCCTCAGCGTCAGAACCAGATGACATTACATACTGCGCTTTGTGTAACCTTGGTGAACGAGCTTGAAAGGCACTCCTGCTCCTATGCAACGAGCCCTAGCAGAATGGCATGGTTCTCCATGAAGGGAAGTCAAGATGCCTGATTCCGCTCCTCAAATCTGGCAAGCCGCATTTTGGACGCTGCGTCATACCATCCGATAGCGCTTGCTAGTTGTGTAGGAAACGTAATGGAAAGGGTGGTTCTAACGCGTCTGGAGTGGTATCTAGAGCACTATGGAGTTTAACCAGACACGGTGACCGGATTCAGGCGCGGCCGTTTATCTATAGAAAACGTTGTCAACTTGGTGACGTACGTCGAATACCAGAAGCCCTGTAAGCGATTGTCTGCTACCTTGTTTATAGACGTTAAAGGGGATTACGGTAATGTCACCCACGAAGCCATCCTTAACGCGTTAGAAGTAACTTGGTGACAAAATATATCTCTGAGTTTGTAGCTACCTACAGATGAGATCATTCTACGTGCTCACCGGGAATGGCTCGACACTCCAGTGTTACAGTAGCCGTAGAGTCCCTCAGGGCGGAGTACTGAGCTAAACGCCTTTTAATTTGGCCTCCATTGCACTAGTCAACCTACCAAGCTCGTTCGACTTTCTATCTACGCTGACGACATCTGTATTTGGACGTCGGGTGTGACACGGCTTCAGCTTCGCGCTCGCCTTCAGAAGGCAGCCTCTTTGACATCATGCTACCTTCGTAAACAAGGACTGGAAGTGTCGTGGGAAAAGTGCGCAGTGGTGCCATTTACTCGCAAGCCAATGTCTGCATACGGCATTTTAATCAACAGACAAGTGATATCGCCCAGCAGAAGTGACAGGTTCTTGGGAGTTGTGATTAACAGAGACCTGTTCTGAGGAACTCCTCACGTGAACTACATGGAAAAGCAGCTGATTGCCATTTGCTGATTGCCTCGCAGGAAAAAACTGGGGGGTGTCCACACGCTTCATGTTACAGAAATACAGGGTGGTGTTCGCTGGATTCCTGCGGTACAGCCTACCTGTTATATCCAACACGTGTAAAACTAAGTTGCGTACAATTCAGAGCATTCAGACCCACGCTCTTAGGATATGCGTTGCAATACCACGCAGCGCGTTAACGGCTGATACTACTGCCAATGCACAGGACCGTTCAGTCACGACGCGCATGGTCGTCGAGTCAATGTGTGCACACATCAGGCACTTTGCCTGGACCCCTTCCCACCACCTCGCCAGCCTCACCGTAAAGAGGCCCGGCGCGACATATAGTGCAACTGTCAGTGCATATCGTGCCTCGCTTACATCGGTGTACACACCTGCGGCCAGGCCGGTGTTTCCTCCAATGGTGTTTGCGCCATCCTGAATTACAACTCACGATCCCAGGACTTGAGAAAAAGTCAGATCTACCACCGTCTGCACTAAAACAACTCAGCTTCCTTCTGTTGTACGAGAATTAATAAACCACGTACACGTCTATACTGATGAATCAACCACATCAACCAGTTCTGGCGGTGATGTGTTTATACCGATACGAGGAGTAACAGTACGATTCAAGACATCACATGTCACGACGCTTACGGTCGCGGAACCCGCGACTCTGCGCTGAGCACTTCAATTTATTGACATAGAGATTCCTGGTAAATGGGCCGTGTTTTCCAACTGTGGACCGGCTTTTCTCTGTATCTCCGGCGTAGGTATCTCCTTCCATAGCTCAGCTGTGATCCGGCGTGGATCTCATGAACAGCTGACGTATTAAATCGTCAGATTTCAACACGACGTCAAACAAAAAAAGCCACGAAAATATTTTCCAATGGTTTCCTGGCAATTACGGGATCTGTGGAAATGATCACGCAGACAAATCAGCCCGAGCGTCACACCAAGAAGAACGCAGCGTTCCCGTTTCTCTTTTCGGACATGCAGCCCCCGGCGGAGCAGGTTTCGCTAATCTGGACACCGGCTCATCAGGGTTTGCGAGGGAACGAGAAGGCGCACGCGCTGGCCCGAGGTCTCACTTTCCGGGATTCCAGCGCTGTCTCGACAGCACCCCCAAGCGAGGAACCCCTACAGACCGCTGACGATCTGAGCACTTTTCAAGAAATTCTTAACCATTATAAGCTGGGACGTAAGACTTACCCGAGAGCGGATAAGAACCTTACCAAAAGCGAGGAAGTTATGTGGAGGAAACTGCAAACAGGGGTATTTCCGAACCCACAACTGTTGAGCAAATGGCATCCCTCGGGGTATAGCCCTCGGTGTACGCATTGTAATGGTATAGCGGACTTAGTCCACATGGTTTGGACCTGTCCTAACTTTGATGAGCCAGATAGATACAGAGAATCCTGGGAGTCCTTGCTACTCAACGAAGAAGAAAATGCACAACGGCAAGTCATCGGCCTCGCCGTAACCGCCGCCGCGTCCCAAGGGATCCCGGTCGACGGTTAGGGAGGATGAGTGTGGGTTTAGGCTGAAGCCTCTACCCCGTCATCTAGTTGACGGGTGCAAATAAAGTCTCTTCTCTCTCTCTCTCTCCAGGACCACAGCCGCTGGAAGGCCTGAAAGACGCTGCAAGGCAGCTCCGTCACCTGTTACGCACGCTTTCTTTAGCAGCGTGGAACACCCCAAATGTAAGGCGCACCAGGTTACTTTGCTCCAGCTCCGACCACCACCCGGGCTTCATCGACGTGAGGCATCGCTTGTGTACAGGCTGTAGTTAGGAGTGGCCTTTACAAAGGCTTACGCGACATTGATTGGAATGACCGACAATGCTTGCGATATCTGCAGCAGAGAAGAGAACATCGAGCAGTTATTGTGCCACTGTCGTCGATTTCAGCCACAGAGATAAAAACTGTTGCGATAAACACCACATCGCATTGCGACGACTGGATGACCGGTCGTCGTCCGTGCAGGCACTTCACGAGCACCATCTCCATCACTATGAATGCACTTTTGTGTTTCTTGAGGGCGATTGGCCCCAGTGTGAACGTGTTTAACTTAGTGGTGCCCTCCGCGCAAATACGCGTCTTTACCCCCCGCTCTCTTCTCTATCTATTCCCCCTTCCCTTACCCGGGTAGGGTAGCAAACCCTACGCATTTCTGGTTAACATTCCCGCCTTCTCATTTTCTTTCCTCCTCCTCCTCCTGGCTGTCAGCAGTCCCCAGTCTGGTTTGTTTAGGAAGTTTCCGCAACTTGCGTTTTTCTCGACTTTCACACACTGTCTTCCTGTCGCTTAATCTTACGGCTGATATTTTTCGTTCCATACAAACAAATTTAATTGTGGGGTATTGCGTTCCAAAACCCCGATGTGATTACGAGGCACACCGCAGTGAGGGAGTCCGGATTAGCTTCGACCACCTGCAGTTCTTTAACGTGCACCCAATGCACGGTGCAAGGGCGTTCTTGCACTCGAAATGCGGCCGCCGGGATTCGCCCCCGCGCCCTGGAGCTCATAGTAGCGCAACGCCATAGCCACTACGCCACCACGGTGAGTTTTTCGTTCCATCGCTCGTCGCATGGTCCTCAGCTTCTTACTAAACTTCTCTGTTTACCTCCAAGTTTCTGCCCCATATATGGATACCTGAAAAATGTCGCCAAATAAGGAATTCAGAAGACGCCCCTGAGAACATTTCTGACTAGTGCCCGTTGTAACAAAGTTGAGAGATGTCACCGTGCAACATGTGATTAAAGCAAACGGTGTCGATCTTGGGCGAATAATCATGCGCGGGTCCTTTCTTAATTTTTGCCAAAACGTTTTCATAATCGAAGCTATCGTCCATGCAACTTCGGGCGCACCGATGAAAACGGGGCGACGATGGACGCAAAATAAAAAGAAATAAAAAAGATGAAGAAAAAGAGAGAGAGAAAAAGAAAACAAACGATTTTCACCGACCTCTAGCTCGCGCACAGATCCCACGAGCAGAATGCTTTTCAGAGATGCCACGGGACACGAACAGCCGTGGCGGTGGCGACGCGAGTAGCACAACTGTGGCCGAACATATCGCAGTGGAACACGCATTCTAGCACCAGTCGCCTGAACTGAGCATATTCTCAGCAAGTGGCGATTATTTGTACTCTTGGTCAAGCGCTCTGTTGTTCACATTTAAATGGTTTGCGATAGTGTAGACGACAGTTACACTATAGAGCCATCTTGAACGAAAGAAATAGTGAAAACGCCGACCAAAAAATATAGGTTAAAAACTTATAAGACGTTTCGGCTTCCACACGGAAGCCTTGTTCACAGCTATCTGCAAGCCAGCTGCAGTACTCTGCAAATACATCTGCAAGCAAAGATCTCCGTTAAACAATTAAACACTAAAACATTTCTTTCGCTCAAATTTATTGCTGTTCGTGGAAGTCATAACGGTACACGCGAATTCCGCGAAAGCTCTCTGTGCTCTTTGCGCGAGCCAAAGATGGTAATAATTAACATAAAAGGACAAAACTAATAAGGTGTTCGCGGAACCGGGCGACGATGACTATGTAATTTACTCGAATGTCCGTTGATTTAGGCTCGCTTTCGCTCTGAAGTGAATTACTACCATCTTCCCTCGCGCACATGCATAATTTTAGGGCCATGATACGGCGGTCAAGAGAGCCGAGGAAAAACAAAAGTAAGTGAATAGAGAGCTGATGAAGCCGTAATATTGCTCAACGCATGCAAATTTGCTCACCGTCAGAACCGTGCGATGAAGAAGAATGAAACGCTGTCGAGCATGCTGCTCATAGCGGCTGCACACCGTTATCCGTCAGTCGACCTAATATTACGCAGCAGGAAGCCCCTTGACGAGGCTGGAGAAGGAGTCGCCGGAACTTACCTGGGTAAAGAAGAGAGACAGAAAAGAAAGGTTATTCGCACATTTGAAGCTAACAGCGGAACATTAGAAAAAAACTTTTAAATTTAACGACCTTACGTTGAAAGGCAAAACCAATCTAAGCGCCGCGAACAAAATAGCGGAGATGAGACAAAAGTTCGCGTAAAGCTCGAAGCATACTTTAGTAAATTAAAGTCATTCATTGTCTGCGAACCAAAATTTATTCACTAAATGCAGAAAAAGCACGCATACTTCACTAGACTCGCCGCTGACCTGACGGTGAAAATATAAGCATATTTCCAAATACAGCCGCAGGAACCAGCAAGAATTAAAACAACATAAAGTAGAAGTATACTTATGACAAGGGCTAGACTAAACTGTGTAATTTATTGAGCGTACAGCGCCAAATACGTAAAACCGAAAATAAGACGACCCGAAAGAGCATAGCATACAGACACTGTGCTTGCGGTTTCTGATTTAAAAGCGTAGCTTTTTTTCGGTCGTATTGTACGATTAAACCAACTCGCCTAGTAAATTAAATTAATGAACCATTATTTACGCGGCGTCGTTTCTTGGGCAACTCTACAGTTTAGTGCGTCTGTTTCGAAAAGGCCACACGCGCAATTCTGAGAAAACAGTGTTTCTCGTGCCAGTGGAAGTTTTCGCAACGCGTGCTCTCGGAGTGCGTCTAATTCTTGCGACCTAATCAAGAGCTTCACATTTCAGGACTGTCCGCACGATTGCCGAGCAGAGCATGTGCTCCCCTGCTAAACGCAGGTTATCAAGTTCAATTCACAGCAGCAGCGGTCGCATTTCGAGGATGCCGGAATAAACGCCGCTGAATATACATTTAGCTGCACATCAAAGAAACTGAGTACAATCAGGGTCCTAACTTCTAAACTTGATAATAAACGCGCACGCCCACACGCGCCCACTCAAGCAGGCCAGAGGGGCTGATAACTTAACCGCGAGGAGTGCTCCGCGACTCCCGTAAGCAAAAACAATCTCCACGGTCAAAGATGTTGTACGTTTGAAGAACAAGTCGGAATGGTGGTGCAATGAGGAGGTCCATCAACGTTCCGAACCGCTATGGCGGGCTGCTCTGAACGTTTCGCAGGAAATTATATGCTGTGCCCGACTTGTGGTGGTGCTTGCTGAAACTTCCCGCTAAGAGTATTCCAGTGCCCACTGTGGAAACATTAAGAGCTCGCGATGCATAGTTTACATTTTTTTTTTTACGGAGAGAAGTACGAAAATTATGTCCTAGAAACATCCTGCCAACTTCGCTTCCGTGCGTAAGGGATGTTCAATAACCAGGTCGAGTGCGACACGAGCATCCTAAAGATCCTCCAGACACGCTGTTCAGATGTTGTTTAGTAGCCGTCTGCAAAACCGAAACAGCAAGGTGTGGCGTCAGCCGAGTCCCACTGATATACTCTAGTGTGATTTATTTTGCAGCAATAGTGTTAAGGGGAGTTTCACAGCCATATTCGAGCGACGGTGAAGGCCGGCGTGCGACGCTGTCGGGCTTGGTATCAAATGCTAAAGAACAGTCATAGTTCCAAATGTTTGCTATGAAGCGCAATTATCAATGACTACGTGCAAAATAAAAGTTACCTTGAGTATACCTTATTCCTAAGACAGCAGCTTACGGACCAGTTTTTTTTTTTTTTTATAACCAGTAATCTATAAGTTTTGTTACTAGGCTCCCGCTATACCGGATCCTCGTGGGAGGTCTGCTAGTAGCTTGTACGGTTACAGTAGCGAAAGAGGACGGCAGTGTGCTGCAACACAGCCTACGTGGGAGCTGGCACTAAGAATCGCCAGCAAACAGGCCCCTATACTTCCGAAGGGTGTGAGAACTCGATTATAGAGGATTATAGAGCTTCGCTGCCTTTGGTGTACCATTGTCTAGATAGGAAATATCTGTGAAGGTACTTTTTTTTTTCGTTTCGCTAGCTAAGCGCGTCGTATACTCCGCTTCTTAGAAACAGAGGTCTGGTCAACCTCCTTGCCTTTCTTTTCTTCTGTTTCTATCTATTATCTATCCGACCGGGCATTTCGTACAGAGATTGACCGCAGGGCACGACAGGGTCGGCGCACAACTGAAAAATTGGATGTACTCACACTGTCCCATAACAGTGCCGGCGAGAGGTACGCCAGCTGGCAATTCAAATGACCACTCTCGACTAGGTAAGAAATGGAAAGACTGACTAAATGGACGGCGCCATGATAATTTGTCGTCGTCACTTCATGTTTCCATATGCCTGAATTAGCATGTCGCCGCAACGTTTGCTCGCATTTCACTCCTTTACAAACTGTGCCACCATTCATCCTATGATGACGACCTTTTCCAGAAACCCAAAGCTATGTTTCCACGCTGCGATCACCCTTGTAAAATCAAAAGCGTCAAGTGTCACACATATCATTTTGCAAAGCCATTTATACCACGCACCATCACTGAATGGAAGTCTGCCATCACACATAGCCACTAGGACTGACGCAAACTCTAAAGCGAACTTAGTTAGTTAGTTAGTTAGTTAGTTAGTTAGTTAGTTAGTTAGTTAGTTAGTTAGTTAGTTAGTTAGTTAGTTAGTTAGTTAGTTAGTTAGTTAGTTAGTTAGTTAGTTAGTTAGTTAGTTAGTTAGTTAGTTAGGTCGGTCGGTCGGTCGGTCGGTCGGTCGGTCCGTCTTTTTTGCGTTTTGCCATTGCACATGAACAGTTGTGTTCTTATTCGAGTTTCCTTACTTTGCACTGTACAACGTTAACTTGGATCATTTTCATTTATGCTGTCGTGAACCATGTTTAGTTTTCATATTTTGTTATGGCATGCCGCAATATACCTTAACTCCGACGTTGTGCACACAGCAAAAAAGTTATTGGGAAGGCAACTAATTGAACTCTGGTAGAGTGCTAGAGCGACAGCTATTGAACTCTGGTAGAGCAGCTAGAGCGACAGCTATTGAACTGTATCGCACGACGTAGAAGCTAACCTTCCATCTATGCAGGATGTAAACTACCGCAAATTGATGCCGCCAAAATTCTTTTTACGTACTACAACCAAAAGTGTTTGCGGTTAAACATGAAAACCCCCTATATATTTTCTTTCTTTCTTCGGGCGATTCAAAGAGGTGTACTCCCAGCAGAATGGGAAAACAAGCAGTCTGCCGAGGGAGGCAGCATTTATGACCCTGCGAGTTCGTTACAATAGTCATGAGGCGCAACGGGTTTCCAGGCGCAGTTGCAGTAAATGGGACACGATGTCAGCAGTAATCTCCCCAGCACTTTCTGGCGTCTCGAATTTCTCAATAATATTCTGTGTTTAGGAATGAAGGAGGCGGGGTTCGGATGGGAGATTTAACGGGAGCGCCTGCTCACGCGCCTCCTGCAGTCCAGCGCGTCCGTTTCGCAACCACCGGGATCGGAATCCAAATACGATACGGGAACGAGAAAATAAGGCCTCCCGCTTACCATTCATAAGGGAAAACGCGACCGTTGCGTTAGCCAAGCCGAACACTGCAGGCGAACATGTTTTGTGCAACGACAGAGGTTCGTGCTTTATTCATAGACATGAACTATTACTCGCCGCAGCACGCGTTCTCCCAGCAAGCCGGAGGAGAAAAAGAGAAGCAACAACCCTGCTCATTCAGCGCAGTGTGCGCCGCGCTTTGTCGATGGCGGGGGTTTGTTGCTCGCTTCTTTTTTGCCTCCCTGGCTTCATTCCAGAAATGCCGCGCGTTCCGCAAACACTTGGCGCCTCGAGAAGCTCGTATAGCACGTCGAAAAGAAACGAAAAGGCCCTCATACACGAAGCTTGCAAAGCTACAACGAAAGGGGAAAAAAAGAAGCAGTGGGGGCAAGAGACGAACATCGCCATCAGAAGATTGGAATCCAGACAGATGGAGAAATCAACGACGCATCGGGCCACGCGAGCCTGCTCTGCAAAAGAGGGCATAAGGTAAAAATGAACGACAAATCAGTCTCGAAGTAATAGGCCAGCAGGGGATAAGAAAGCGGCCGAGCGGGAGCAATATTTGCCGCAGCAGAGGCGCGCGCGTAATGAAGTGAAACACCAGGAATCCCAAGCCGGCTGGCAGCACGCGGGTCGGCCCTCTGGGGCAGCGTCACCCCCAACTCCTCCTGCCTGCGCCAATAAAGTGCCATACCACGCGCGGCGATTAGGGCCACTGTCGCGACTACCTCGCGCTCCTACACCCCGAAGGCTTTCTTCACCGCCTCTGCGCCCGTGAGCCCCAATCTCCCTCATCTGGTCCCCCGGGGTCGCGAGACGACATCGCCCGAGGTGCCGGAGAGAGAATCGCCCGCGCGATCCGAGGCACGCGCGCTGGACTCCAGTGCTGCTGCGTCGGGCTTCTTTCAACGAGGAGGCAACAGCAGCGCTGGCGACGTGATTCACGGTGTGCCCGCCGGTGGCTCGATGGGCAGGGCCCGCCAGATGGGCAGCGCTGGTCATCTTGTCGACGGCTCTTCGCTCGGCCGTGCCCGCGGGAAAACCTGCGCCGCTCGATGACGAATTACGGCCGCTCGATTGCGGCACGCTCGAATACGCACTCCGTCCATCGGCGAAAGAAGAGCAGCGCAGTGGGGCGGCTTCATGCGTTGTGATATTACCTGGGATCTGGGGATACCACGAAGGGGACGCGAGGATATGCTGCGCGAATATACGTTCGCTGCGCAATAAACAATGCGCCATACACACTTCGAAGTCATGCAACGGGGCCAGGAAATGAGCCTATTTTGTGGCCCGATTTATCCATGCCTCATAATTTATCGCCTGTTCAGAAACATAGGTGGATGCATTGAAGCCAACGCTGAAGAAAAGGGGGGAAATAAAACAAAATGATTATTCTAAAGCAGGGAGACAAACCGGTGACGAATAAATATGCAGGTGCTTATCCGCAGGCACCAAACCACTAATACAGGGCAATGCGCCGTATAGCTTTAGCAAGGTGTCACTTTACTCGTCTTTTTCTTTCATAGCAATGGCGGCGAACGAGCGATACGACTGTCTCAAGGCAAGAGCGTCACCTCGGGCATCTCGAGGCTGGTGCTAGTCTCGTGATTTTCGTTGCATGGACGTGACTCCCATTTCGCACTTGCAACGTCTGAAGAAGCTAATTTTATTGCTACTTGGTGCAACTCAGTTCATCATCAGCCTATATTTACGTCCGCTACAGGCCTTCGTCCTGCAGTGGACATCGCGATTTATCGTGCGATCACTAACCACTTCTTCAAGTAATCCACACAAAGCAGCGGAATTATTCGACACGACCAATTTTAGAGCGAAGCTGTATATGGCTAGGGTTCCATGTATATTTCGTTTTTTTTTTTTTGCGTTAACAATAAAAATACACTTACACCTAGGTAAGCGTTGGCCGATCCCGGAGATAGTGCAATATCGGGCTGACCTGCGGCAGAGGTGAAGCAGGCTTCAAGCTTCCCGCCCCTACCGTTGATGATGATGATGATGACGATAATAATAATAATAATAATAATAATAATAATAATAATAATAATAATAATAATAATAATAATAATAATAATAATAATAATAATAATAATAATAATAAATGAAATAAATAAATCAAGATGCATTGTTTTATGTCGATGGGTATATGGAATCCTTTGTGAAACTCAGTTAGCTAAGGCGTTGCGCTGCTAAGCACAAAGTCGCGGGATCAAATCCCGGCCACGGCGGCCGCATTTCGATGGAGGCGAAATGCAAAAACGCCCCTGTGCTTGCGTTGTAGTGCACGTTAAAGAACTCCAGGTGGTCAAAATTAATCTGGAACCCTCCACTACAGCGTGCCTCGTAATCATAACTGGTTTTGGCACGTAAAACCCCAGAAAGAAGAAGAATCCTTTGTGAACAGTTCTCCGTTAATCATGGCAGGAGATTTGAATTCCCCGCACACTGTATGGGGTTACACAACGCAAACAGCGAAAGGAATTGATCTCGTTCGAGCGGCGGACAATTGCGCCCTGGAATTAATCACGGACCCACGGTTCCCCACACGGATGGGGACGTCCGTAGCACGGGATACGACACCGGACTTGACATTCCTTAAGAACATAACCGAGGTGGCGTGGCAAAACCTTCAGGAAAGCTTGGGTAGTGACCACTTCGTCATAACTATCTCTGTCAGGGTCAAAGCCGCGCCTCCCAGGGAGGTTCGAGTCACCGATTGGTATGTTTTCCGTAAAATCAGAAAAGAGGACACCGAAGAATACGGCAGCCTAGGCGACTTATTCGAAAGACTAAAGAAAGATTCCGAGCAGGCTACTAAGGTGATCAGCACGGAGGTTGAGGTCCCAAGAATGGATTCGCATTTGGCGCACCTTCTGGAGGCCAAAAGCTCCATTCAGGCACGTTGGAAAACACAGAGACTGAACCGCAGACTCCGGAAGAAAATAGAGGAACTCACTAGAGAGATTGAAGAGTACTGCGCAGAACTAGCTAAGCAACAATGGAATGAGACTTGCTCCGCGGTGGATGGGCGAATGTGCACGGTAGGAAAGTGGAACCTCCTTAAACATTTGCTTGACGACTCGCAGGCAAAGAGTAACCAAAGACTTGCAATCGATAGGATAGTGCGGAAGCACAAAGAGAAGGGAGGTTCAGAGACGGTCCTCATCATGGAGCTGGCTAATCGATATCTCCCGATGGGTCCGGCTGGTCATCGGGACTATCCCAGCTACCGGGGGGAAGAGGTGGGGGAGCTGGACGTCCCCTTTACATAGGCTGAGATCAGAGAGGTATTACATAACCTTAATCGCCGCTCGGCCTCCGGGCCGGATGGCATTTCCAACCACCTCCTTCGCAACCTGGATGATAAGTCCATCACGAAGTCGACGGAAGAAATCAACAGGATGTGGGAATCGGGCACGGTTCCTGAGTCCTGGAAGACTGCTTCGATGGTCCTCACTCCCAAGCCAGGGAAACCTCTAGCTCAGGAAAACCTGCGCCCGATCTCGCTCACCTCTTGTGCAGGTAAGGTTGCAGAACACGCTATTCACAATAGGATTTCAAAGTATATCGAGTGCCGGGAAATATTTCCTTACAATATGGTAGGCTTCAGACCCGCACTCTCCACACAAGATGTGATGCTTCTCATCAAACGCCAAATTATCGACCGCAGAACTACAGATATTAGGGGAATACTCGCCCTGGATCTGGCTAAAACATTTGACAATATCCCACATAGATTCATAGATTCATTTTAAAGACAGTCGCACATAGCCCGAGCTTGGCAGCAATGCCCTGCGTTGCGTACCCCACCGTTAAACAAAGATACGGACTGGGACAATGTCCTTAAAAGCAGCATACTCTCAGTCCCACTCGAGGCTCTCCAGAGGGCCTGCGAAAGGGCAGAGGACCACGGTCTTCCTGCCCCTACTAGGACGCGGCCAGCGACTACTACGGACTTCCCACAGGGGGTCCCCATGTAGTTCCTCAGGAACAAATAAAGTGTCTGTCTGTCTGTCTGTCTGTCTGTCTGTCTGTCTGTCTGTCTGTCTGTCTGTCTGTCTGTCTGTCTGTGTCTGTCTGTCCTGTCTGGGTCTGTCTGTGTCTGTCTGTCGTCTGTCTGTCTGTCTGTCTGTCTGTCTGTCTGTCTGTCTGTCTGTCTGTCTGTCTGTCTGTCTGTCTGTCTGTCTGTCTGTCTGTCTGTCTGTCTGTCTGTCTGTCTGTCTGTCTGTCTGTCTGTCTGTCTGTCTGTCTGTCTGTCTGTCTGTCTGTCTGTCTGTCTGTCTGTCTGTCTGTCTGTCTGTCTGTCTGTCTGTCTGTCTGTCTGTCTGTCTGTCTGTCTGTCTGTCTGTCTGTCTGTCTGTCTGTCTGTCTGTCTGTCTGTCTGTCTGTCTGTCTGTCTGTCTGTCTGTCTGTCTGTCTGTCTGTCTGTCTGTCTGTCTGTCTGTCTGTCTGTCTGTCTGTCTGTCTGTCTGTCTGTCTGTCTGTCTGTCTGTCTGTCTGTCTGTCTGTCTGTCTGTCTGTCTGTCTGTCTGTCTGTCTGTCTGTCTGTCTGTCTGTCTGTCTGTCTGTCTGTCTGTCTGTCTGTCTGTCTGTCTGTCTGTCTGTCTGTCTGTCTGTCTGTCTGTCTGTCTGTCTGTCTGTCTGTCTGTCTGTCTGTCTGTCTTGTCCGTGTCTGTCTGTCTGTCTGTCTGTCTTGTCCGTGTCTGTCTGTCTGTCTGTCTGTCTGTCTGTCTGTCTGTCTGTCTGTCTGTCTGTCTGTCTTTGTGAACAGCACATGGACTCACGAACAGGAGGCGTTGCCACATACACAGAGGAAGAAATGTACGTACAACCATACACCCTTGCCTCGCAAGAGGGCAATGCCACCGACTGTGGGGATGTCTGTACCTCACAAACGAAAGACGCAATTGTGATATCCACTGTGTATACATATATCCAGGCACACCGCAGTGCGATATCGAGAAGTTCATGATTACGCACTTTGCATGGGTAAGCCGTGATGACACTACCCCTGTGATCATCGTAGGAAACTTCAAAATGCAGATTTCAAAACCAGACAAGAAATGGTTCACTCAGTTTGTGCTAGAAGAGTTTGGTTTGAAGTGCCACACCAGTCCAAGTCACTCATCTACTCAATGGTTTTGTATATGGATTTAACTTTGGCCAAGAATCTGTCTAGGGTGTAACCGAACGAATCAGTGTATCGCAGTAATCGTCACTACCATTGCCAAATAATGAAAATAAATACATGTACCCTTGTCTAACCCCATTGATATGCAACAGTTTCGCTACTCATCCGCATTCACAGAGTGGAATGGCTTCTCATTTTTTTGAAGACAATATCTGCTTGAAAAAAAAGAAAGGAAAAGAAAGAAGAATTGGCGTAATGCAATTTCGTTGTTTACAGTCTTGCATTGGGCATGCGTGACATCCTGCATTGGGCATGCGTGTCAGCATCGCGGTAGTTTGAGGGTACTAAAGCCAACTGCTTTCCACTCTGGCACGCATCATTCTTATACCAGAATATATATATATATATATATATATATATATATATATATATATATAGTTGGGCATAAGGAAATCACGCTGGCCCCGGTAGTAAATTGAAGAAAAGAGAAGACGACGTACGTTGTATTAGCACAGTATATTTTGCAACGTTTCGGCTGGTGGACCAGCCTTCGTCAAAGCAACAAGTACATGCGATCGTGTTTCCTTATATACACGCTATACATAAGATTGTGTTGTGCACAATAATGATAATGACAATGCAACGTAAAATTTATATAAATAATTTATAATTATTTATTATAATTATAATTATATTATAATTATAATTATATTATAATTATATATAATATATAAATAATATATATATATATATATATATATTATTTCTGGGGTTTTACGTGCCAAATCCACGTTATGATTATGAGGCACGGCGTAGGTGAGGGACTCCGGCCTGGGGTTCTTTAACTTGGACCCAATGCACTGGCGTTCTTGCATTTCGCCCGCATCGAAATGCGGCCGCTGCGGTCGGGATTCGATCCCGCGGCCTCGTGCTTTGCAGCGCCACGCCAAAGCCACTAAGCAACCGTCGAAGATGGAACGTTTGAGTTTTGATCATACTGCATTCATTATTAATTTGTTTGAACCTTAAACCTTGACAGCTGTCAAATGTGGCGGGAAGACGACCGTACATAAATCATCAAAAACATACACGAAATTGCCGCCGCAACATCTACCTATACAGTGACCTTAATCCGACCAGAGTTCATAGTGAAGAGCCGAGGAAGATTCTGCGAATTTGCCGAGAAATTGGGGTTTGCGGAACGCCTAGCGCAGCACGATGAAAGAACAGCTTCAGGGCGGGAGATGTGACGTGCAAACGAACTGTGCGCTACTTTTTAATCTTAGGTCAAACAACTTCAGCAGCGAAACGCGAGTGAATATAGGAAAAAATTATAAAGAGAGAGAGAGAGAGACTGTGTCAACGCTGGAAGCACATTAATTTATGTCGTGACGAAAATCCTCAGCCAGATACTTTCTTGCCCATTCAAGCCCACAGGCGGGCTTGAAAGACGTCCTCTCCCCCCCTCCCCCTTTTTTTTGCGTGTACATATATAGTCTTATATTGCACGAACGCGAAGGCTCCAAAATTTATAATTCCTCGACGAAAAGGTAAGTGAAGAGAGAGAGAGAGAGAGAAATAAAAAAAAAGGAAAGGCAGGGAGGTTAACCAGACGCACGTCTGGTTTGCTACCCTGCACTTGGGGGGGGGGGGGGGGCATAGGGATGAAAAGAGAGAGACAGAGGATATAGAGCACAGTTGCGCGCCCATTTGAAGGCTCGCACCAAGTCTACACACGGTCGCCAAGACCTGTCGACTTCAGGTAATGTAACAACGCTTTCGTCGCTTTCTGTGCCATCGACGCGTACGGCCATGGTCCCAGGAACGTCATTTCAGGAAATGGTCTAGAGTCCAGCCGCTTCAATGTTGTCCGGAGAGCTTCACGCTGGACGACGTACTGGGGACAGAGACATAAGATGTGTTCAATTGTTTCTATAGTGCCACAAGAGTCGGACATGGCCGTATCCCCCATTCCAATGCGGAAAGAGTATGCCTTATTAAATGCCACCCCGAGCCAGAGGCGGCACAATACTGTCGCCTAGGAGCGGGAAACTTTTGACGGCACTTGTATCTTTAGGGATAGATCAAGTCTATGAATATGACACTTCGGGAGTTTGGGAGAAGACCAATATTTCTGTGTCATATCTTTAGCCATGATAGGAAGCTTTCTTACAGCGTCTGTTCTGGATAAGGGGATTGGAACTGGCAAGGATTCCAGATGGGCAGACCGATCGGCTTCATCAGCGTGGTCATTACCAGCAATGCTGGTATGAACAGGTAGCCCCTGAAATATAATTTCATGCCCTTTCGCGATAGCTTGATGGTGGTCTTTTCTTATCTCATATGCCAGCTGCTCATGAGTCCTGTGATATAGGGCAAAATGCAGATTCTCGAATGCTGCCTTAGAGTCGCAAATTATGACCCATTTCTGAAGTGTCTCTTGCAGGAGGTATTTCACAGCAGCACGCAGAGCAGCAAGTTCTGCCGCCGTTGATGTTGTCATGTGTGACAGTCTTAATTTGACTGTAGTGTTCGTAGCCGGAATGACAACGGAACCTGAAGAGCTGGTAGATGAGACAAACCCATCGGTATAGATGTGGATTTGGTCCCCATATGTCTCATGTATTAATTGCAGCGTCATCTGTTTCAGGGCTATTTTTGGGTGATTGGCCTTCTTCTTTACACTAGGAATGTTCAGGCGCGCCTGAGTCTGTTGGAAACACCACAAGGGTAACGAAGGCCTTACTGCTGGTGTGTATCCTGATGTAATACAATCTGGATTGGAGATAATCACTTCAAGAAACGTGGCACGAGGTCTCTGTGAGGGCAGAGACCTCGTGCGTGAGGGCAGTGACGATCGCGGACGCGGGAAAGATGACGGATATGCGCCCTGAGACAATCCACAGCAACGCATGTTTAGATGGGATTACCTTTGGCGAGGGCGATTGTTGCAGGTGTTGACGTGCAGCAAGGAAGTCCTAAACACGCGCGCAATGGTTGTCCCTGCAAGCTCTCCAACGAGCGAAGATTTAACTTGCACGTATTTGACAACACTTGAAGGCTGTAGCGTAGATATCCTAGAAATAGAGCTCTGTACAACTGAAGCATGGAGCGTACAGATGTGCCCCATATTTTCCCAGACAGCAGCCATTAACTCAATATAATCAACCTTGCTCAAGATTGACGTTTTCTCTAAGTATAAAAGGTTTAATAACAGCTATACTATGACTTGATAACTAGAGTATCAAAGTTAAAGCTGAGTGCTGTTTCAGCCCGGCGCGCTCGTTATAATATGGCTCCCAAGTTGGACCAGTAAATGCTTCCGCGGGAAACTCTTGGGACCGGCGGCTTGTAAGAGCTAGCAAGATTGATGAGATCTTTCCAATTCAGCCTACATACACCAACCTAACATGGATAATGTTGAAGCCGCACGAGGACGTAACTACTCGTAGCAGGAGTTGGCGAAGTATTCTGCTTACTCAGCCGTCAAAATCCCAAGTGAGCAAAAGAAGAAAAACGGATTCGCGGCGACATCGCCAAACATCGCAGGCACAAAGTGCGGCAGTACTTAGGGTTTGGACACCAGGTTTTCCCTCATAAGAGCCGAACCTGCAAACTAAAAACAGTTTCGGCGAAGGTTATCCCTTAATTTCTTTCCTGAGATATTACCGATTTATGAAATAAATAAATAAACCAAAATCTTGATGATTTCAGGTCGGCGCACGAGCTCAAAACTTTGTTGCCTCGTAACGAACAAGTACGTGTGATGCATAAATGGAAGCATATCAATTACTTTGTCGTCCGAGCGCATCCACGTTACGAGAAGTACTTGACTTACTGACGTAATCCGTCATCTTGCAGCTGCCTATATACCAACGGAAGCAAGCGCTCTTGTTTTCAAGCTTATATATATATATATATATATATATATATATATATATATATATGTTGAATTTTGCTTCAGTGATGAAAATAAGATTCACCCCAAACCAGATAAAAGAGAACATTCTGGGGGTTTACGTAGCCAAAACGACGATCTGATTATGAAGCACGCCGTAGTGAGGGACTCCGAATTAATTTTGACCGCCTGGGGTTCCTTAACGTGCACCCAATGCACTGGCGTTCTTGCATTTCGCCCCCCCATCGAAGTGCGGCCACCGCGACCGGGATTTGATCCCACGACCTCCTGCTTAGCAGCGCAACGCCAAAGCCACTAAGCAACCACGGCGGGTCATCCATCACAAGATTGCACTCTAGTAAACATGACTAAATTTTTTGTGCTCATATCGGCTTCCGCGAGCATATCCATACATGCGTGCATCTGTGTATGCGCGCATGTGACTTCACGCAATGTCAATCAATCAATCAAAGGGTAATTTTATTACACAATAATATAAAAGATGCGTACAAGGATATTTGGTCCCATAGCCTAAAGCGGCTAGTGATGGGTCCAATACAAAAAAAAAAAATGTATTGCAATAATTAGCAGTCTTATACAAACAAAGTAGCGAAAGTATCATACATAAGCGGTTAATACTATATATATTCACAGAACTGCGCTGAAAAAAAAAAATAAAGAACAAAGAAAAAAACAACAAATTAACATACACATAGTTTTTTAATATAAAAATCTCAAGAACGTGCTTGGTAAGTTAAGTAGTGGCATTTGCATGTAAAGTCAAAATTTCTTGCGAGTTTTATTTCAAGAGGCAAATTGTTCCATAGCTTAACACCAGAGAATTGAATTAACCTTTCGCCGTACACATTCGAACATAAAGGAAGATTAAGATTACCATTGCGTGCATGCCGTGTGTTTAACGACGGAAACGTGAAAATGGTACGCGGCAGAGGTGTGTTTGTGTTTAGTATTTTATTTACTAAGCAGGAAATCTTGTAGTTCCGTATGTCAGTAAACGGCAGTATACGCAGCCTCTGAAATAGAGGATTAGAGGGATGACGTACCGAGGAGAAAGTAATCGCACGAACAGCCCGTTTTTGTAATCGAAATAACGGAGTAAGGTATGTTATGTACGTTTGGCCCCACGACTCGCAACAATAGCTAAGGTGGCAGTGAAATAGGCTAAAATATATTGTTCGCAGCAATGCCAAATCAAAGTATTGACGTGCTCGTATGACAGTGTAACAGCTGAATGACAACTTTTTGCAAACGGTACTGATTTGGTCTCTCCAGTTAACGTTACTATCAAATATAATGCCTAGATATTTAATAGTCGGAACACATTCAATGGTCCGATTGTTTAATGATATGCTAATTGAAACGTTGTTCAGAGTTTTCATTCGTGAATGGAAAATAACGTATTTTGTTTTATCGGCATTTAGTAACAGTTGGTTTTCACGAAACCACATTGAAACAGCTTGTAGTTCATTAGATACCGTATATTGTAAGGTTTCAAGTGAACTACCTGTGAATAAAATTACAGTATCGTCCGCATACATTAATGCTTTAGACGATTGTAGAATCCGCGGGAAATCATTAACGTATAGAGCGAATAAAATGGGACCCAATACGGATCCTTGCGGTACACCACATGTGACATTCCTAGATTCGGATAGAAAACCGTCAATTAGTACTTTCTGCTTTCGCGATGTGAGATAACTGGATAAGAAGTCATGAGGGCCATCAGTAATACCATAGCACTTCAGTTTTTTCAGTAGTGTCGAGTGACAAACGGTATCAAATGCCTTTTTTATGTAGATGAAAATTCCAATAGCAATCTCTTGATGGTTGAGGGCAGAATTGAGTATTTGAGATAAGGTAAGGACAGCTGTTATTGTGGATTTCCCTGGGACGAAACCATGCTGTTCCGGGCAAACTATGTTATTCCTGCTAAGGAAGTCCTTAAGCTGTTGAGCGATTAATTTTTCAAAGACATTGTTGACTATACTCAATACGGATATCGGTCTGTAGCTGCCGGGAACATTATGGTTGCCCGTTTTGTATACTGGTACAACTTTGGCCATTTTTAATACATCTGGATAGTAATTCGCATTTAATGAATGGTTAAATAAATGACAAAGTGGAGCACTCAGAATATCTGGATTGTCTTTCAGTACCCTAGCTTGTATACCATCAATCCCTGTGGCTTTGTTCAGCTTTACATTTTTTATAGCAGACGTCACCAGCTCTTCTGTTATGACCTGAAAGCTAAATTTGTTTTCACATCTTTCAGCGTAAGTGATGGGCCGTGCAGCAGTAAATTGTTTCGTAATGTTTTCGCCAACCGTGGCAAAATAATCATTAAAATCATTTGTAAGGCTAGCTGTGACGTTGTCAGGGAGAATCTTCTTTTTGCTATCGAGCCCTGTCACTGTCTTGACCATTTGCCACGTTTGTTTTGTATCGCAGTGGGCAACGATACGTGCATAATATGCCCTTTTAGATTTACGCATTAGCCCAACTGACTGATTTCTGAAGTACTTAAATTGAGCCTTGTAATATACATTTGTTTTGTGTAACTTTAGCTTATTGTGATAATAATCTTTTTTATTCAGTAGTGCAAGAATAGGCTGCGTTATCCAAGGACATATGGCGTGATCATACCTACGTCGTGTGCACGTATACGATGACTGCTTTATTGCATTCGTGATACTGCAAATAATGTTATCACATTCTACTTGTATGTCGTCGTTATACAGCGTTTCGAACATAGTATGTTGCAAGAGGGTGCGTACTTGTGAATAATTAACGCGTGTGTGAAATCTCGGGAGCAACTTTCCTGTTCTACGAGTATGATGCAAGTACGATTGTGGCATGAAAAGAAAAGTCGGGTGGTGATCAGCAATTGCAAAATCATAGACACCAGCTTCTACGTTAGTATCAAGACTGCACAGCATGTGATCAATAAGTGTGGCAGAAGTTTCCGAAAAACGTGTTTGTTTGGTTATAACATTTCTAAGATTAAATGATTGTAGGAGGAACAAGTAGTCGTGGCACTGATCCTTTAGCAGATCTATATTGAAGTCACCAGAGATTATTATCTGAGAATGCGAGGTTACACATTGATGCAGCACACTTTCCATAACAGATATGAAGTCATCTACGCTTGAGCTTGGGGGGCGATATACTACACCGGCTATGACACCACATTCAATCGTCGCAAATAGAGTTTCCGCAGATTGCTGAGTGCTCGAGATATCAGTTAGACGCTGAAAACTGAGCTCGTTCCTGATAAACTTGGCTACTCCACCGCCACGTGTCGCATGCGCTCTCGGCTGTGACAACAT